>NW_028186127.1:1671556-1675458 GCF_003343005.1 Rhea americana
CTCTCAGAGCACTACCAAGGTGTTGCCCGCTGGTATTGGTGGCCGGGCTTCCGTTGCAGTTAAATACTGATGGCTTTCTCTCTGCTTGGAAATTTCCTTCYAGGGAGAGGTGATAAATGCGGCCCACCTCCAGCTATCGAGAACGGCGACTTTCTTTCATTCCCACTGCGAGAGTATGCACCAGGTTCCACTCTGGAGTACAAGTGCGCAAGTTTCTACACCCTAGAAGGACCTCGATACATTACATGTGCTATGGGGCAGTGGACAAATCCCCCAGTCTGTTTAGGTATGCTAAGGCGTGTGCTGCGCGGCAGAAATCGGTGTGACCTCTCCTGTTGCCTTTTTCCCGGCCTCCGAGGGCCCTTGCAGTGCCGCTGGTGAAGCAGCAGTCGTGCTGGGACTGCGATGCTGACGGGGGGGAGAACAGCGGTGGGTTCTTCCGTTGTCCAGGACAAAATTCCTCTTGATGTCTGCCAGCGGAGTCCCCTCTGGCGCGCGCTCTCTGCCCTCCCGAGATGGATTCAGGAGGAGGAGGAGAGTTTGGCTCAAGCGTGAGCCTGTGGGCGGGGGTCTCCATCGCTGTGCAGGGCTCTGAAGCTGGGGACGTGGCTGTGGTCAGTGGGGTCAGTGTGAGAGGGGAGGATGCATCCGTGTGCCTGGCGGTCCCGGGAAACCGGAGCGGGGGCAAGTTCCCTGCTGCCTGGCGATTTTCCCCACCCCTCAGCGGTGGATGGATCGCATCCTGTGTCATATGTCTGATCGCATACTGTCAGAGCGGAAGGGCCTCTCCATGGTTCTGCCCGCTGTCTTAGGCATAGTCTTTTCTCTCTTAGGCTTTGATGCAAATAACTTTCCTGCCTGAAGCATCAGAGGGCCAGAGCAAAGAGCTGAAAGCATTTTGCCCCACGAAGAATGCGTGATTAGGCTGGGCTTCTGTAGGCTCTAGGGAAACAATTACCAGCRGTGCCTCTCTGCGGACTGACAATGTGCTCTTCCCTTTTTCAAGTGGCATGTACGGCATCTGAAGAGGATATGGACAGAAATAATATTGAGCTGAAATGGATCTCAGGAAACAAGCTGTATTCAAGATCTGGTGATTTTATTGAGTTTCRGTGTAAAATAGGATATGTGCCGGACCCAGCATCTTCTCCATTCAGAGCACWGTGCGTAGAGGGGACGCTGGAGTATCCRCAMTGCAAGCYGGGTCGTAAGTCATCTCGCGGTCGGYGGCTGCTTCTCTGTTGCTTTGTTGYGTGTTTACTGTGGCAGCTGAGAGGAAAGCCCTTAGGAAGGGTGGCTGGGGAAACAGGGCGAGAGCCCCAGGCTGTGCAAAGCCGTGGGCCGTGATGGGAGGTGTCCNGCATCCACAAAGGACGGCGTGCAGCTGGTGACAGCTGAGCGAGTGCAGGGTATTGAGGACTGCGCTGCAGCCAGGATACCGCGTGGAGGCAGAAATRCCCCACRGCTGKGAATCTGTAGCAAGCGTGTTCCTGCTAGGGCAGGTGACAGGCGGTGCAGGCATTTGTCCTTGGGAGAAGAGGCCTTGTGAAAGGACCCAGAAGAGCAGGCTGTCCTTCCTCTTCACCTTTTCCTTCCCTGCAGTGCTATGTCCCAGCCACAGGCTATAGCCAGAGCTCAGAGCAAGTCTTGTRGCAAGGGTGAGCACACGAGGAATCTGGAGCTCTGCCATGGGCAGAAAGGAGCACACAGCCCCGAGAGCTCTGGTACCGCGAGGGTACCCTGGTCTCCTCCCTGTCAAGTTGCGAGGGCTTCCTGTGATAGAGGGGCCTTGACAGGAAAAGCGCCAGCATTTCTCAAGAGAGGTAAGGATTTAGGACGCGCTTGGTCGGAGCAGCGGACTCTTGGCCAAGGAGTGTGTGTCAAGCAGGAGAACGTGGGAGAGCTGCTTARGGAGAGCCCCTGAGCCTCCTGGCT
The DNA here is from genome assembly GCF_003343005.1 of Rhea americana. Classification (NCBI taxonomy): domain Eukaryota; kingdom Metazoa; phylum Chordata; class Aves; order Rheiformes; family Rheidae; genus Rhea; species Rhea americana. The sequence goes on from NW_028186127.1 coordinate 1,673,492, forward strand.
GCTTGCTGAGGTGCATTCCTGCTGTGCTGTCCCAGCAGCCGCAACTGGGACTGGGACTGGGCCAGGGATGTTGGAGGCTTCAGGGCTGCCTAATCTGTTCAGGATTCCTTTGTGGAGCTCTTGTGCCTGGCTTTCTCTAATGCCTCTCTGAACCTGCTGCCTCGACAGCAGCCTGTGGCTGGAAGTTCCCCAATTTCACAGCTTGCTGCAGAAAGAAGTACTTCCCTTTCTCTGCTTCTCACTGATGAATCCCCAGTGGTGCAGTCTGTTCCTCTGGCTGGTGTCCTAGTAGCCCCGCTATCCGCTGAATTTCCTTCCTCACGCAGTTTCCTGTGCTATTTCTCTCCCTTCCCGCACTGCTCAGGCAGCAGAGGAAGGAGGTGGGTGTCAGGCTCTTCGGCAGAAAGAGCTCTGCCAAACACGCTGTGCCATTGCGTAGTACTGGAGAAAGCCCTGCTGGAAGCTGCAAACACTTCAGCGATGCCAGCTGGATGAGCTGGTAGTTGTGCRTGCCAGCAGTGGAGAAACGAGACGCTCGCTCTTGCTCTTTCTTGCGTGTCAGCTCTCTGGTGTCAAGGAGACAGTTTTTCTCGCTGCTTTCCTCCTGGWCTCTCRGAGCACTACCAAGGTGTTGCCCGCTGGTATTGGTGGCCGGGCTTCCGTTGCAGTTAAATACTGATGGCTTTCTCTCTGCTTGGAAATTTCCTTCYAGGGAGAGGTGATAAATGCGGCCCACCTCCAGCTATCGAGAACGGCGACTTTCTTTCATTCCCACTGCGAGAGTATGCACCAGGTTCCACTCTGGAGTACAAGTGCGCAAGTTTCTACACCCTAGAAGGACCTCGATACATTACATGTGCTATGGGGCAGTGGACAAATCCCCCAGTCTGTTTAGGTATGCTAAGGCGTGTGCTGCGCGGCAGAAATCGGTGTGACCTCTCCTGTTGCCTTTTTCCCGGCCTCCGAGGGCCCTTGCAGTGCCGCTGGTGAAGCAGCAGTCGTGCTGGGACTGCGATGCTGACGGGGGGAGAACAGCGGTGGGTTCTTCYGTTGTCCAGGACAAAATTCCTCTTGATGTCTGCCAGCGGAGTCCCCTCTGGCGCGCGCTCTCTGCCCTCCCGAGATGGATTCAGGAGGAGGAGGAGAGTTTGGCTCAAGCGTGAGCCTGTGGGCGGGGGTCTCCATCGCTGTGCAGGGCTCTGAAGCTGGGGACGTGGCTGTGGTCAGTGGGGTCAGTGTGAGAGGGGAGGATGCATCCGCGTGCCTGGCGGTCCCGGGAAACCGGAGCGGGGGCAAGTTCCCTGCTGCCTGGCGATTTTCCCCACCCCTCAGCGGTGGATGGATCTCATCCTGTGTCATATGTCTGATCGCATACTGTCAGAGCGGAAGGGCCTCTCCATGGTTCTGCCCGCTGTCTTAGGCRTAGTCTTTTCTCCCTTAGGCTTTGATGCAAATAACTTTCCTGCCTGAAGCATCAGAGGGCCAGAGCAAAGAGCTGAAAGCATTTTGCCCCACGAAGAATGCGTGATTAGGCTGGGCTTCTGTAGGCTCTAGGGAAACAATTACCAGCRGTGCCTCTCTGCGGACTGACAATGTGCTCTTCCCTTTTTCAAGTGGCATGTACGGCATCTGAAGAGGATATGGACAGAAATAATATTGAGCTGAAATGGATCTCAGGAAACAAGCTGTATTCAAGATCTGGTGATTTTATTGAGTTTCRGTGTAAAATAGGATATGTGCCGGACCCAGCATCTTCTCCATTCAGAGCACWGTGCGTAGAGGGGACGCTGGAGTATCCRCAMTGCAAGCYGGGTCGTAAGTCATCTCGCGGTCGGYGGCTGCTTCTCTGTTGCTTTGTTGYGTGTTTACTGTGGCAGCTGAGAGGAAAGCCCTTAGGAAGGGTGGCTGGGGAAACAGGGCGAGAGCCCCAGGCTGTGCAAAGCCGTGGGCCGTGATGGGAGGTGTCC
>NW_028186127.1:1676118-1683763 GCF_003343005.1 Rhea americana
GGGGAATATATTTACTTTGAATGCAGATCGTGGTGGCACCGAAGAACTTCGAACTATGAAGAATTTAGCGTACAGTGCTTGGACGGAGTTTTCAAGTATCCTAGATGTGACGGTAAGTCCTCCGGGGCAAGAACGCTGTTGCGCTCACTTGCCTGCCTGCCAGGCTGTGGGCTTTTTTCTTAGGCAGAAGGGCAAAGTCCAGCTGAGRGAGCAGCACTGTGCCCCTTCAGAGGCAGAAGCCTGTTGCATCCCAGTAAAAAACACCAGACAGCGCTTGGAGACGCGGGGTGTCTGAGAAGGGCTCAGCGCCTCGCTAAGGCAGCAGCAGCAGACGTGGGCAACACGGTCGTGCTCTTTGCAGCCTGGCCAGGTCTGTGTGTGGAGAAGCAGAAGCTCAGCTGAGCTTTGAGCTGCTGTGCTTCCACAGAGAGAAGCTTGGCTCCCATTCTCACCCCCGCCGCAGCACCCGCAGGGCTGTGGGGCGTTGGGCCGGTCCCTCCCGTAGCAGCAGGCAGAGGGGGCRGCTCTGCCCCTCCAGCCGTCACCAGGGACTCACTAGCTGCCCGCGGGCCGCTCAGCACAGCGGCATGTGGCGTATGCACCAACCGCTGCCGCTGAAGAAGCGGTCGCTTGGGTTACTTGCCACWGGTGCTCCCAGGAAGGGCTCTTGTCACCGACTTTGCCCCCGCGCTGCGGTGGCTCTGAGCTGTTGCGTTGGTTTGCTCCGTGGCTGCCCCTCAGGCCTTTGGGGAGCGAGGCTTTGGTTTGGCCGTGGGAGGAGAGGACRGCAGCATTGCTGGGAATTGTGGYAGGAGACCTACYGGCGGCGGCGGCAGCAGCAACGGGTCCCCAGAGGGGCAGGTCTGCGGTCCTTTTTGGCACAAGTGCAGGTCTGTGTCTGCCACTGAGCTGCTCCTGTGTTCAAAGGGCCCTGGGGGACTGGGCCCTGCCCTTCCCTTTTCAATCTGGCTGAACTCGCACAACGCGAATGGTTGGTGGCTTTGCTGAGATCCGTGGTGGAGCACTGTGAGGAAGCACTGCTGTGTGCCAGGCGTAGTGTTCACRCCTCCTCCCATTCTCTCTCTTCACTCCGCAGGTCCCTGGGGATAAACGGAAACGGCATGAAGGCACCTGGCTGCAGAAGTGAAACATGCCTCAACCAACCCGGTTACTAGAATCCAGGCTTACACGGGATTTTCTGGTTCGCTGTGCTTTGTCAGTAGCTTAGGCAGTGCTCGGTGCTTTCTTTTTAATGATGTTGGCTGATTGTGTTTCCATTTCCTTTTTAACYGTTCTGTACTGATTTCACTGCCACTTCTACTAAYAAAAACAATCGCGTCCTGAAACAGGCCGTCTTTGGTGTCCTACCGAGACAAGAATTAAAGCCTGCAGGTAATTTGATCTTCAGCAAGCTGGCTGTGTTTGGCCTCGTCTGTTCCGACAACAGCTGCTTCTGCGTGCAGCTCCCTGGAAAGTAACCTTKCGCGGTGGCCGAGGTGAGCGCCCTGACCACCTAACGAGGACGAGAAGTGAGTGGCRTTTCCTTTAAACAACTCCAGGCAGCCTCTGGATGGCAGGCGCCCATGGGTGTGGGGGCCTGTGAGCACCCTGGCAAGGTGTGGGCAGGCAAGTGATTGGGATTTCTGGGAGGTGGCGGGGTGGCAGGGATAAGTGAGTTCTTGGTCCTGGTTCTGGGCGGGCCAAGCTGGGGCAACACAGCTGCACGTCTTGCTCGCTGTCCAGAAGGAAGCGGCTGGGGGTGCAGTACTCAGTGGCAGCCTTGGCTGTAGTGACCGTGACGTGGTGGAGCTTGAAGCCCAAGAGGGAGTGGGGAAGGCAAGCAGCAGAGTGGAGAGCCGGGGTTTTCGGAGGACGGGCTTCRGCTCATCCAGGAAAYGAGTAGGTGGGATCACGYGGGAGGCGGCTCTGCAGGGTAAAGGAGCTCGGGAGAGCTGGCAGGTCTTTAAGRGCAGAGTCTTCCAAGCGCAAGACCATCCCGTGGTGATGCTCAGGAAGGCGGGCAGATGCATCTGGAGACCAGCACTACCAGGGAACGCGTGCCAGGCCTCCAGGGCAGAAAAGGGAYGGGCTGCCAGGATGAATTGTCAGTGGCGCTGGCCTGGCGTGTAGGGGTCGTGCTAGGAAAGCCACAGCTCACCTTGCGCTGACCGCTTGCAAAGGATGTCAAAGGCAACAAGAAGCTCCTCTGCCACTGCCCTAGTGGTAAAAAAGAGCAGACCTGAAAGACGTCGCCTCTGACTGACTGGGGCAGGTGATCAGTGGCAGCAGGCACGGCCTGCTTCCAATTACAGTTATGTTTCCTTCCTGTATGCTAGGTTTCACTTGAAAAAAATATTAAAAGTGTGGGGGGAGAGGCTTGTTTCCTTCATATGTGCTTGTCCCTTTTGCCTCATGAAACAAGTACTTCCACATGTGCAATAGAAATAACTTCCATGTTTGGTTTTTTTTGTTGTTGGGTTTTTTTGGTGGTTGACTCAGTGATGAAATATTGCAGCTCAGGTATGGTCATTGTGTAGCTATTGGGCTTCACAGGTGGGCAGTTTCTTTTTTTTTTTTTTTTGATCTTTACTTGTCTGAGAGGTCTGAAAGCTACTGTGGGCAGCCCACTAGCACTGTGCAGCATGGAGCAATTTTTCTTTACCTTCATCATATAGGTTTGTTTGGTTTTTTTTTAAGCCTCACCTAGTTAACCTCCCCTACGCTCTTGAAAATGCTGCAACATGCTGCATTTATATGCAATCACAGGAGCCTATGTCAATATTTATGCAGGGTATTAAGGTGGGTTGGTAGTTCCCTAAAGAAAAGACCAAGAAGTATTTTTGTTGGCTATAAGGAAGATTTCAGGACAGCTAAAGCTTTGCTTTAGCAGCCCATTGACTAAGTAATTGGGCATATCCTCTTAGAATAAGCTATGAGATGGTGGGGTTGTTTTTTTTGTTTTTTTTTTTTTTTTTTTTTTTTTCTTTTTTTTTTTTTTTTTTTCCTTAGTGATTGCTTTCCCACCTCTGTGCAGCATGAATTCTTTGGAGGTTGTTGCAGGTGGAGGAAGGTGAGAGCAGGTGTTGGAAGCGGAGCACAAAACATTGCAGCTAAGGGATGATCCTCATTTCTTTTTCTGTTACTGCCTCTTCCTTGCCCCATGCTTCACAACATAGCCATTTGTTAGAATTTTCTTGGCTTATGTCAGAACATCAGTATTTTTTTCTTTTTTCCCCCTCTCTCTCCTAAGAGACCACTGCTAGAGTCTGAAGCATGTCTTAATTTCAAACCAGTACATAGTGAGTTGGGGAAGGTATGCTACTACTTGTCCCTGGGTCATGGCGGGGGCGGGGGGGTTATATCATCATCTCCTCCCCTCCTTTTTTTTCCATGGAAGCACCCCAACACTTTGCAATGCTGCATTTTTTTTTTTAGTGGGAAAACAGTGCTCTGCCTGGGCTGGGCAATGGCAAAACATGTGACCACCGCCCCAGCTGTTGTCTCTCAAGTGAGCGAAGGCCAGCTGACTCCTGCAGAGAACCTCTTGTGCTGGGGGGCTGGAGAGGAAGGAGTCCTCCAGCTGAAGACTGATGTACTCGATGTTGGGGAGCTACAGGAAGATACTGGCATCGTTCAGCAAGGGAACCAGAGTGGGCATGTAAGTTAGATGGCCTCTGGAATAAGGGATGCAGGTGCGTCCCTGCATGAGGAGCAATGTTTGAGATTTGCGAGGCAGCCCTCTCCCATGCCCCCTGGGCAGGTCGTTGCTGAATGAGGCTGGTTCGCTGAGCCCCAGAGAGCCTGCCAAAATTTGGCTTGCAGACCCTTGGCTTTGTACTGGGACGAGACCTACACTTTAGTAAGCTTCCGATTGATGGCCAGAGGGAACCTGTGTGAGCAGCAATGTCCAAGCTGGGCCTGGCTGGCGCAAGGGTGATTCACACATTCCAGGTACGCTGAGAAATAGAGCGACTGCCAATATTCAGCGCTGTGTGTGGACTGACTGGCTTCTCAAAAGCACCGTTTGTTTCCTGAACTCGTTATGTGTTTCTCTGTATTCAGTTTTCCACAGAGGAGCTGTGGAAACATATGTGCCCCATGACATTGCAGAGAGCCCGAGTGGGGTTGTCACACTGGTGTGGAGACTCGGGCAGGTCTCAGCTCTGAGTGAGTGAGAGTGAAAGTGCACGTGCGTGCATGTGTGCGTATGCGTGTGTGAGTGCATGCACATGCTTGCAGCTCTCCCTGACACAGCTTCTCCCTTTCTTGGTCCACGCAGTAGACTGAGTGTGGCAGTCATGCAGTTTGATATTCCTTCCTCCTCCTCGTGATAAATCGCAGAGGTGAAAATCCAAGTAAGAGAATGCAAACATGATGGTTTCCCTTGAGAACTGTTATGTTAGTCTACAGTCTGCAGTGTTTGAAAGTAGTATTAGCATACGCTATCACAAGGCAGACAGCGTAGCCCAGCTCCAAGTCATCTTGAGCCTGAATCTGTGAACAAATAAACCTTTCAGTGAAGCATTACTTCTGTAGCTAAAGATTTACTATATGTGTTCCTCTTGCCATCTTGTCAGAGGAGCAGGTGATTGGTTTAGCTGTCTGGGGAAGTGGGAGAGCAGTAGATAGCATATTTAAATGTTCATTGTGAAAAGAATTGGGGTTTTCTGTTGTTTTCTTTAAAAAAAAAAAATCAGTGAAGCTTCAGGTTACAAAGTCTCACCCAGTGATAGGGAAAATACTGCCATACTTTCAATGGAAAAGAATAGGCTAATGTAGTACGCTTATTTTGCGTTCAGTTTAGCAATGTTAAGAATGCGTGGTCTGCCGTCTGCTGCTGACAGTAGAGACATCTGTGCCAGCCTAGTGCCAGGGCCCAGAACCAGAGGTCTAGTGGAAATAGAAATGCACAAAGCTGTATGGAACGACAGCAGAAGAATGAGAACCAGTATCGGTCACTATTATGGATACAGCAGTAATGATCTGAATTAAACTACTTATGACCCCTGCTGCAAACTGCAAGAAAAAACTTCAAGTTATACAAAAGCAAGGATTATCTTGGCATCTCCTGCACAGGTGCACTGAAGAGCCTTTGCTGGGAATCCTCATGCTTTTAAAATGAGCCCTCCTGGCCTGGAGGGAGAGCAGAGCTCTGCCCCACTGCCGCTTGTCTCATTGGCAACCGGCTGCTGCATCCTGGCTGGAAATCGGTAGTGAGAGCACATGAGAAGAGGGATCCCTGCTCAGTAATTCAGTTTTAAAAAACCCTACATTATAAAAGAAAAAGAAAGCCCAAATAGCTTAGTATCATCTTCTCTTCTGTTTCCTTCCTTCCATTTCCTTCCTTTTTCTTTCCTCCTTTTTTTTCTTCTTTGCTCAGTTAGGTAAACAAAAGCTATGCTTATTTACATCTGCTTTCTGGTCATTTTAAGAAATAGCATGTGAAGGGTTCCAGCATCCCTCTGTGTCACTAAAGGAAAAGGGAGGAATAGTTACGAAGCTGGTTATTGTCAGAACCTTATTTTCTTGTTACCAGTCACAGGAGAAGCAGGGATCACCTAGGTGTACATCACCTAAATGGGATGGTACAGGCTATGATTTACTTTCATTTTAGAAACTGTATTTCATTTTCCATAAAAATAAGAAGGGCATTGGGAAACACCAACCAGACAAATAGTACAAGGGTGACTTGCGCTTACGGTAGATATTGTGACGAACTTGTTCCAGCTGTTTACAAGAATGAGAAAGAATATGGTTTAGTGAACAAACTCTTATAATAACACTTATAAAAAATTAGAATGCTATGCTTGTCTGAGAAAGCCACTCTGAACAGGCTGCTTGAGCTTATGCACGGGTAGACAAATGACGGGCCACACAGTTCTGCCCCAAAGCACAAGGACTGTTTACAGCTCAATAGTCGTAAGTCAGTGAAGATTTATCATCTTTCTTTTTCCAGCAAAAAAGAAAAGTCAAAATAGCTGTCCGTATCCTTTCAATTATGAAGTATTGCAGTTACTTTTGGCATGATCACAGGCTCTAAAAAAAAAAAAAAAAGGAGAAGTACTTTTTCTGGAGAAACGAAGTGTTAAAAATTCCAGAAAGATCTGGATTTAATAGGTCAAGGACAATAATTTGTAGGCATGGAGAGTGGTCACAGCCACCAGAATTCAAAGGTACTTTACCTTCCACTTTTATGAATAGCCTAGGGAGAACAGAGTTTTATTTATGCCGAAACAAACAAACAAAACCCCTGCCATCCCTCCCTTCTGGGTAAATCCCAATGCACCTGGTTAGCATTAGCACTGAACCATAAGACACCTCTTAAACTTTTCTTGTAAAAAAAAGTTATCTGAAAATACACTCTCACTTTGTGATTTGGAGCTATTAGAACATCTTTCTTATATAGAAACATCCTTGAAATAGACTCCTGCCTCTCCTTTCCTCCTACCATCACAATGAAATGTGAAAGCCAAATGCTAGTTGGCTCTGCACAAGAATTCTGGTCATTGATTTTAAATCCTCGGAAATTTCACCTCCTTCTTTCTTCAACATTCGTTACTGACAATGAATAACTGTGATTAATCCTATATAGTCTGTTTTTAGAAAGCCATTAAAATTTCATTCATTATCAAAATTTCTGTTGGCTTCATTTATTTAAAAATATGAGCAAAAATTGTCATATTTATTTTGCTTTTTTTCCTCAGAAGGAAGGAATTCTGTCACGCATTAACGCAAAATTAGTGAAGAACAGGAACTGTTTGGATTATGACTTGGAATCCAAGTCATAATTCTACCACATTTGCAGAACAATTACTATAAAAAACATTTTATTTATTTTTCTCACTACTGGTTTGAAATTCATCCTCAGAAGTTACGGAGGAAAAAAAAGCCCATAGAGCTTGTGCAAATTTCAAAGATGGTAAATGAACTTGATGATTACTGGGGACACAAGCTCATGCTGTGCTTCCCCTATGAACGCAACGTGCCAGTAGGAACAAAGGCAGTGACCTAGCAAACCAGCCCCACCAGCTCCCCACGAACTGGGACAAGTCCCTTAGCCCCTTCAGCCCCTGCCCTCCCTCCGGACATGTGCCCAGCTCCAGTGTTGCTCTGTGAGCAGCCAGAGCAGAGCCTGGGGCGATTACAGGAAAGCCCAGGGGCAGCAGCCCAGCCTCCCAGGAGTCTCTCCCTGCTGCTGAAGGAGGCCGCCCAGCGCTGCGCTCCCTGCAGACCTGCCCTGCCAGGGCTCTGCCCAGAGCCAGGGCTGTAGCCTCAGGGCTGAAGAAAGCTCCTCAGCTCTCTGAGAAGGTGCCAACTCCAGCCTACTCCTTACTTGGTGCTGGGCTTTCCTCAGGTGTAACCTCACCAGCAGCCACATGCCCAGCCCATCCTTCCCTGCCTCCCAGAGATGCTATCAGAAAAGTATGGGCTGCTCAGACCCTGCAAAGGAGCTTCACTGTGTCTGCCATGGTGCTCTGCATCAGGGTCCTGTCAGTTCCTTCCTCCACTCCTTTGCCCCCCCGCTACATGCTGAGGATGATGTTAAACAGGACAGGCACCAGGAGAGACCCCCCCCCCAAGCCCCGGCAGCCTATACTGGGAGAAGGCAGTGTCAAAAGCCCTGCTAAAGTCAAGGCATATGGCA
>NW_028186128.1:0-1121 GCF_003343005.1 Rhea americana
GGGCCACAGGGAACATGGGGACATGGTCCTACAGGGATATGGGGACACAGAGGACATGGCAACATGGGAATATGGGACATGGGGACATTGGGCCACAGGGAACAGGGGACGCAGGGACATAGAGCCACAGGGGACATGGGGACACAGGGACATGCTGGACACTGGGCCACAGGGGGCACGGGGCCATGGGGGGCATGGGAACACAGGAAGTGTGGACATTGGGTCATGGTGACACAGGACATTGGGCCACGGGGGACATGGCGATATGGAGCCACAGGGGACATGGGGAGATGGGGACRTGGTTCTACAGGGACATGGGGACACAGGAACATGGGGGACATTGGGCCATGGGGGACATGGGGACACAGGGCCATGGAGCCATAGGGGCAATAGGGCCATGAGGGACATGGGAGACATGGTCCTATGGGGCCATGGGAACACAGGGCACATGGGGACATGGTACTAGGGGGAGATGGTGCCATGGGGGACATGGGGACATAGGGGACATGAGGACATGGGGGATATGGGGACATGGTCCTATGGGGTCATGGGGCCACAGAGGCCATGGGGACACGGTACTAGTGGGAGATAGTGCCTTGGGGTCAGAGGAGACATAGGGATATGGGGACATGGGACCACAGAAGACATGGGGACTTTGTACTAGGGGGAGATGGTGCCATGGGGGACACAGGGACACAGGGACATGGTACTGTGGGGACACTGGGCCATGGGGGACATGGCACCGTGAGGGACATGGGGACACAATGCCATGGGGACACAGTACGAGGGAAGATGGAGTCACAGGGGACATGAAGACATGGGGACACGAGGACTTGGTCCTACGGGGCCATGGGGCCCTGAGGGCCGTGGGGACACGGTGCCAAGGGGAACATGGGGACATGGGACTGCGGGAACACGGAGGCATGGGGGGCACGGGGCCACGGTGGCACGGGGGYCGTGGTGGGGCAGAGGGAAGGGTCGCAGCATGGGAGGCCACAGGGAGCAGTGGGGCAGGGGAGAGGTGGGACACCACCCCCCTTGGGGACACGCACCCCATGGACACCCACAAGGTCCCCCGGCCCCAATGCACCCCCAACACGTCCCAGCCCCACACGCACCCC
>NW_028186129.1:0-1083 GCF_003343005.1 Rhea americana
AGTGGGGTGCACAGCTGCACCGAGTTTGAGTCACCTACATTGTTGGGACTCGGTCAGTCGGGTGCACAAGTGTAATGAGGCTGCACCACATGCATTAGTGCGACTCGGTCAGTGGGGTGCACAGCTGCACCGAGCCCTCGCAACCTGCATTAGTGGGACTTGGTCAGTGGGGTGCACAGCTGTACTGAGTACTTAACTCCTGCATTGGTGGGACTAGGTGAGTGAGGTACAGAGCTGTACGGAGGCCTGCCACCTGCATTGGTGGGATTCGGTCCGTGGTGTGCACCGCTGTACCGAGGCCGAGCCACCTGCATTGGTGGGACTCAGTCAGTGGGGTGCACAACTACACCAAGGCCGAGCCACCTGCATTGTGGGACTTGGTCAGTGGGGTGCACAGCTGCACCAAGGCCGAGCCATGTGCATTGGTGGGACTCGTTCAGTGGGGTGCATACCTGTACCGAAGTCAGCCACCTACATTGGTGGGACTCGGTAAGTGGGGTGCACAGCTGTACCGAGGCTACACCACTTGCATTGGTGGGACTTGGTCATTGGGGTGCACAGCTGCACCAAGGCCTCGCCACCTGCATTTGTGGGACTCGGTCAGTGGGTTGCACAGCTGCACCGAGGCCGAGCCATGTGCATTTGTGGGACTCAGTCAGTGGGGTGCACAGCTGTACTGAGGCCGAGCCATGTGCATTGGTGCGACTCGGTCAGTGGGATGCACAGCAGTACCGACGCCGAGCCACCTGCATTCGTGGGACTTGTTCAGTGGGGTGCACAGCAGTACCGACGCCGATCCACCTGCATTGGTGGGACTCGGTCGGTAGGGTGCAGAGCTGTACGGAACCCTCGCCACCTGCATTGGTGGGACTTGGTCAGTGGGGTGCACCGTTGTACCGAGGGCTCGCCACCTGCATTCGTGGTACTCAGTGAGTGGGGTGCAGAGCTGTACTGAGGTCGAGCCACCTGCATTTGTGGGACTCGGTCAGTGGGGTGCACAGCTGCACCGAGGCCGAGCCACCTGCATTGGTGGGACTCGGCCCGTGGGGTGCAGAGCTATACTGAGGCTGAGCCACCTGTATT
>NW_028186130.1:0-1158 GCF_003343005.1 Rhea americana
TGAGTGCTGAAAGCTTAGCTTTCCTGAAAGTTTTACAGCCACTGTCTCAGTGAAACCCTTAGTGCTTGTTAATTATCCTTACCCTTTGTCTCTGCCTCTCTTCTCTACTGAACTTGTCAGACATCATCAAGTCTGCAAGCACTCTAAATGCTCATATTTCATTACATTCAGGATTTGTGTCCCAGTAATGGATTTTCAAAAATCTATTACAGGGAATCTCATTCTTTTCCTCCACTATTCAGCATGAACACGCTATTGTCTGAACCCACAGTTCAGTGGTTTCTGATTCTATTCCCATACTAGATAGTGTCAGATCCCTCAAATACAGATGAACAGTTGTCRGTTTCCCCTGCTGACTCTGCTCCAAAGCTTTTGCTTTCTGAGAGAAAGTACCACCTGTGGTAAAGCTACATACCATGTATATTGGGTTTTGCTTCTTAGTGGAGCTTATAGCAGCCTAAAAACAAAGTTCCTGGAGGTCTCCTGTATGGATTAATCTGCAGTGTTCTTGAGACAGAACACTCTGCAGTTAGTTAGTCCCTGATGGGTATTTGGATTCTTTCCACAGCTTTTACCTCTTCCATCCTCTGTCCTACGGCATGATAGGACCCATGGCCTCAGACCCAGGCAGCCCCATGGCAGGGCTTCAGTGGATGGACTCCTGGGAGTTCTAAAGGCAGCAAAGGGAGCCTGGAAGCAGAGACAGAAATGTGAGATCTGCTGCATATCAGGCTGATTCTGGGGCTTTGAAGACGTGTAACTATAAAATGCCTTCTCTGGAGAACTCTGGATCTAGGAGCCCTGTTGCTTTGGCCTTTGTTTGCATTGCCTGCTTCGGAAGATGAAGAGGGTGACCACAAGAAGGCTCTCTGAGGAAGACTCAAGTTGTGAATCTTTAGGTTAGGTTTCTGGGCAGCCAGCTACTTAAATCTATTCTTRTGAGCAATATATCAGAACCTGTTACGGTCAAAAAGCAGTGGTTTTCCAGGAGTGAGCCCTGTACAAGTCATAGGGTGTGTGTTGTCTCATGTTTACATGTGTGGATGTTTATGTGTGTGTGTTGTCTTTTTGTAATCCATTTACCATTGCAGTTCGAGAGTCAGTGTCTGAGACATGGATATGTTTTTTTTTATCATGTTTAACAGCCTTTATAGCAAG
>NW_028186131.1:0-1158 GCF_003343005.1 Rhea americana
CTGGAGAGGGCAGCAGAGGCTCACGCTTTTCTGCCAGGGGACCTGGACCCTCTGGAGGTGATCTCTCTTCCTGTTCCCTGCCAGTGTAACACCCCTCAGCMAGACCCATCTCTGCACACACACAGCTGTGAACAGGAAGGTCGGTGGAAACTGCCCCGCCAGCAGCGRCCCCTCTGTTGACAGCAGCCCTGGTTCGCGAGCCAGCTCCTYCCCTGAGCAATGCCAGGYCAAGGGCTGTGGGGTTACCAGAGGATTTTCTCCACTAGTTTATGGGGCCTGGAAGCAAATCCTAGGATGCTGGGCAACACAGCCCTCCAGGCATCCCAGTAAGAGGGCACCGTTGCTGGGTGGGCTCAAACCACCAACCTTCTGCTAAACAGCTGAATGCACTCTGTGCTGTGCCACAGAAACCCTCAGCTGGGGCTGTTGTGGGGCAGCTCCAGCGTCAGGACCACCCCCGGTGCTCTGGGAATGGGAAGGTCCCTGGGCCCAGCCATGTCCTCAGCCCCAGGCAAGGGGATGCTGCCCTTTGCCCAGAGCCGGGAGCTGGTGGGCAGAGCGACACAGGGGGAGGCCTGGTGCTTCTCAGGGGTATTAGGTCCTGTCAGGGTCACATCATGGGATGAGAATGTGTCCCATCCCTCAGCAGGCTCTTAGAGGATGTAGCTCAGTGAAGAGCATCTGCTTTGCATGCATGAGGCCCTGGGTTCAATCCTCGGCATCTCGTTGGGGGTTTTGCCTGAATCTTCATCCCCCCTTATTCCAACAGGGGTGAGAATAGGGAACAGGCTTGCAAGGCTTGCAAGGTAGGGGCAACTCTTGGACTCCCAGCAGGGACAGATACCCAAACCCAAGGCACAGCAGGGTTGATACAGGGGGGCATTGCTCCTCTCCAGAAAATGTAGGCTTGCCCTCCGACAGAGTGTCATGTGGGAAGTGGAGCTCCCCAGGTGGAAAGAGCATTTCCAGTGTTTTGTAACACCAGGAGTTCTTTTCAGYGTGCCCCAGATGCCAAGGCAGTTTCCTCTGAGCCTACCGTGTATTTGTAACACCATCCTGAAGATGTGTGTTGTGTGCCAATGTGTATAGTTTGGCAGTATATAAAGGGGCAAGGGCAGGGGTCATTTGGAAGGACTGGGAAAACTGGAGGAAAGCGAT
>NW_028186132.1:0-1102 GCF_003343005.1 Rhea americana
TGAATTGGAAGGTGCTGCTCCCTTGCTGTGTCAGATCTCCCTAGATAAGGAGTCGCTCTGAGTAGGCGAGCCAACCAAAAGTGCCCTGCGAGGGCTGCACCTCTCCTCCTCCCAGAGAGCACTGCAAGGTGAGGACCTGACTGCACTYCCAGGGCCCAGTGTGCCATCACAGTGTCCTTCTTGGGGATGTGGTGTGGGGATTGTTGGTGACCATGTTCCCTCCTTGGAGCATCCCTGTATGACCCAGAGATGCCCACTGTTTGCTGATGCCTTAATGACTTTCTGTTGAATCCGGACACCCATTGCATCTTCCCATCGCAGGCCCTAAGCCATTCAAGTCCTTCAAACAGTTCGGGAGTTACTCAAATGAGTCAGAGCCATTTCTCCTYTTTGTGCCTGCCCAGACCCTTACAGATAGCAGGGGTGCCACCTCAGAGGAAGTCAGGCCTCTTGGGGTGATGAGTGGCTTTGAGGTGCCTGTCTTTGGTCAGCACTCRAGGTGGCAGCTCCAAAGGCACTGGTCCCTTGGGAATGCAGTCCTAAAATAGCAAATGTATTGATCCTGCATTGGTGGAGGACCTGTGGAGGTRGTGGTCCAGCAGCCTGATCAAGGCATGGCCCAGAGGGTGAGGATGCTCCAGTCCTTGTCCCATCAAGTTCTGAATATCTCCCAGGATGGAGAGTCACAATCTCTCTGGGCCTTCTCTTGCCTGGGCTGAACATACCCAGCTCTTCCAGCCTCTCCTTATCTGCCCCATGCTTCAGCCCCTGACCATTTTGGTGTCTTTGTGCAGGACTTTCTCCTGTGTGTCAGTGCCTTTCGGGAACTGGGAAGCTCAGACAAGACCAAGCATCCAAAAAAGGTCTTAGTTTTGCCAAAACCAGGAGTCCAGTGTCTCCAAGGGCCCGGCTGTCTGTGCTCTGATGATTGTTCAGTTCAGTACAGAGGGGAGACATTTGCCCCAGGATGCTGTGACTATGTAAGGCCAGCAGAACTGATGATAACCCTCCAATTCTTTCTTTCTAGGTTCCTCCGCTCAGGTAGGCTCCAAGTGCAGTTCTAGTGCCCGCACGGATGGAGGGAGGATGCCAGGGTGCATCC
>NW_028186133.1:0-1050 GCF_003343005.1 Rhea americana
AGTGTGGAGGATGGGGAGACACTTCAGATCAAGGACTCCCTGCCAGAGGAAGGAAGAGAGGTCCGAGGGACACATCACCCTGCTCCTTTCTTGGAGGGATGGCTGCAGGGGTGTGAAGCCTGGTTGTGCACCCAGGTGGGCATGGACTGTCCTTCAGAGCAGAGTCTCTGCACCCCAGGGTGCTGTGTGCCTGGGGCAGGGACTGTGCTGCCTGCGAGGGTCAGCACTCAGCCTGCCTTGGGAGCTCCACACAGTGCTGAAGGGTGGAAGCTCTGGGTGAAAGGGGAGACCCCTAACAGGGCAGGTACTTTGCCCCATTGAGAGCCTACTGCATAGATCAGGGCTGGAGGTCATATCCAGAGGTGACTTTTCACCAGGAATGCCAAGGAATGGGAGAGCTGAAAGAGAAGGTGCTTTCATGAGTTGGTGCTYTCAGTTATTTTCTGTTTGGGTGGGGTGAAATGGGACTGGATCTGTCAGGTTTAGACAGGGGACTGAGGCTCCAGGGCAGTGACACTGAGAGAGCAGTAGTTCTGSGAGGGACTCAGCAGATGCTTTCATCCACCCCTCAGCCTACAGATAGAGTCAGCATCACTTTTCCAGCCTCAGCTAGGTTTGTCTCACCTGCTCCTTAGCACCTACAAGCCTGGAGGTGCCCCTGGACAGTGTTCCACCTCTGGGAGCTTTCTGCAGGCAGAGCTGAATAATCAGCATGTGGGATGGGATCTCTGATCACTGAGGAGAGAGATGTGGGGACAGAGAATCAGCTCCCTGCAGAGACAGGTCCAGGCTGCAGAGTCCTGGCCAGAGTGTGAGAGGAAACAGTCAACTCCAACGCCCCTGCTCCACTCCCAGCCAGCACAGCCCTCTGCTCTCCAGGCTGTGGGGTCCAGGACAGGAGTCATTTCCTCAGCAGCCAGACATCCAGGGGAGGAGACACTCCTGAGTGTCTCTCTGTCCCTCCCTGTCCCTGCCTCCCTCAGCACAAGTATCATGGTATTCCTCCATGTTTCCCACCTGCACATGTTGCCCCTTGTCCTTCCCCTTGGG
>NW_028186134.1:0-1050 GCF_003343005.1 Rhea americana
CAAACTCTGAGTGTCTCTCTCCACTGGTATCCGACCCTGTCTTGTTGCCTTGCAGTCACACCAAACCAACGCTTGCCATCTAATTCCATTCCATTTCATTCCATTGCAGTCCAGCCCAGTCCAGCCAAGTCCAGGCAAGTCCAGTCCATTCTATACTTTCACTTCTCATTATGTTCTCTTGCATTTTCCACCACGCACGATGGCGCCATCTTGTGGGCGGCAGCGCGGGGTGCAACGGGGCCTCGGGGCAGCCTGGCACCAGGTACCCAGGCAGTGCGGGGCCCCGGGGCCCGGCCGCTGCCCCACAGGGCTGGGCTCTGCCACAGGGGCCCCGCGGGGCTCCTCGCTGCCCTGCACCCTGGGGCCGTGCCGGGCGTGGGGGGCAGTCCTGGGGCCTGTGCTGGTGCCAGCCCTGGTGCCGGTGTGGGAGCCCTGGGCATGGCTGGGGTGCTGGAGCCCACAGGCAGCGTGCTGCTGCCCCGCAGGGCAGGGCAGGGCCGTGTCCTCTCGCCCCTTCTGCCCCTCCCCACTCCCCATGGCAGCCCTGGGGCTCAGCAGGTGTTATGTTGCACCCAGCACAGTTGTGATTAGGCAGGGGCTGCTCTGTGTGGGGCTGGGCTGGGCCCCAGGGGGGTCACTCCACAGGGCTGAGGAGTCCCAGGAGCTCAGGAGCCTTGGGGCTCAGGGCAGCCCCATTCCCAGGACCCAGCAGTCCTGGCTGCCACGTTCTGCCCTGAACCAGGCAGCACCCTCAGGCAGGGCTCTCGTGGCAGCCCCCACACTGTCCACTCACCCCACAGATCAGGGCCCACAGCCATTTCTGCAGCCAACAGTCTCTGTGCGACATGTCAGGAAGGAGCCCCCGCAGCCCTTACCCTTGGTGCAGAGCACAGGAGACTTGGGAATAAACAGCTGGAGTCCAAGCTGATAGTGTCAGTGCAGGTGGTCTCCGTCTGCCTTGCTCCCTTGCCCTCAGCTCACCTCTCTATGCAGGGAGGAAGGATGCTCTTCCTGTCCGGTCACCCAAAACTCCTCTCCAACACGTCCCTG
>NW_028186135.1:0-1156 GCF_003343005.1 Rhea americana
CCCAGTGCCAAGCAGGCCGTGCTTCCCGGACCCAGCCCCGGCCCAGCCCAGCCCAGCCCCCAAGGGCTGCTCACTCACCACTCCGTGGCCTCTGCAGCGACTGGAGCTCACACCCCTCAGAGGGTGCCAGGGGAGAGCTGCTCCCCTGGGGAGCCCTGTCCTGCTCCCRGGCTTCTGGGGGACTGTGGGAGTGGCCATCCTCCTTCTCCCAGGCCACCCGGGGATGGCTGGGAGGTCTCTCCTCCATCCTGCAGGACAGAGCAGAAGCATGAGGGACAGGAGTTTTAACGTGGAGCTGAGGAGGGTCCCCGCAGGGGTGGTGGTGGCACTGTGGCTTCCCCCCCGTCCCTCTCCTGTGCCCCTGCAGCCCCACATTGCTGCCCAGCCACAGCCACAGCCACAGCCACTCTCACCCAGGCCAGGAGGTGGAAGGGCCTCAGGAAACGTGTCCGCTCCCTGGGACTGCCGGGGCAGCAGGGAAAGACACAGCTACGCTCAGYGGCTCCTCCACAAGCCCTGCGCGCTCCTGACCTCTCCCGTCACTGTCCTCCTGGACACTGTGGGGCCGCAGCCACAGCTGGCAGCACCGTGGTGGTCACAAGGGGGGGGGGGAAGGGTCACAATGGCCCTGCCTGGTGGTGCCTCTGAGGTCACCGCTGCTGCCAAGAGCTGGGCCAGCAGCACTAGCTGGTGCTGCGAGGGGCTCTAGGGCCTGAGAAGGGAAGGAGAGAGTTGGGAGAGGGCAGGGGCAGGCAGCTTAAGGGGCAGTGCAGGGCTGTGCATGGCCACATCCCTCCTGATTCATCCCCGACTACCCAAGCACTGGAGGCAATAACCTACTCATCACTAACCACTAACCTTATGCCCTCCTCCTAAACGTAACCCTAGCCCTACCTCTTACCCCAATCCCCTACTCTGATCCTTCACCCCAAACCCTAACTGCTAAGCCAAAACCCACACTTGTAACCTCTTTCCCTAACTCTTACCTGCTGAACCCTCACCCTAATCCCTAAGCCTCAGCCCTAGCCTCATAATGATAACCTAGCCCTCACCTCCAAGTGTTAGAGAAATACTGTGAGAAAAACCTTGCAAATAGTTACCCAGACTCAAGGACAAGGGAGAGAGAAAAACAGTACTGCAAAGGATAACCAGCTCC
>NW_028186136.1:0-1054 GCF_003343005.1 Rhea americana
GAAAAATGTCCATGAAATCACTTTCCTCAGGGCATCCTTGAGCTCCTTGTTCCTCATGCTGTAGATGAGGGGGTTCACGGCTGGAGGCACCACTGAGTACAGAACAGCCACCACCAGATCCAGAGCTGGGAAGGAGAGGGAGGGGGGCTTCAGGTAGGCAAACAGGCCAGTGCTGACAAACAGGAGACCACAGTCAGGTGTGGGAGGCACATGGAAAAGGCTTTGTGCCGGCCCTGCTCAGAGGGGATCCTCAGCACAGTGGTGAAGATCTGCACATAGGACACCACAATGAAAATGAAACACGCAAAGGCTAAACACAGACTAACCACTTCCAAGTCCAACTTCCCTGAGGTAGGAGTGTGAGCAGGAGAGCTTGAGGATGTGGGGAATCTCACAGAAGAACTGGTCCACTGTGTTGCCTTGGCAGAGGGGTATGGAGAATGTGTTGGCAGTGTGCAGGAGAGCATCGAGAAAACCACTGGCCCACGCAGCTGCTGCCATTTTGACACAGGCTCTGCTGCCCATGAGTGTGCTGTAGTGCAGGGGTCTGCAGATGGCAACATAGTGGTCATAGGCCATGACAGTGAGAAGACAATACTCTCCACCTAACAAGAAGACAAAGAGAAAGACTTGTGCAGCACATCCAGAGTAGGAAATGGCCCTGGTGTCCCACAGGGAATAGGCCATGGATTTGAGGACAGTGATGGAGATGGAGCCAAGGTCGAGGAGGGAGAGGCTGAGGAGGGAGAAGTACATGGGGATGTGGAGGCGGTGGTCGCAGGCTACAGCCATGATGACGAGGCTGTTGCCCAGGAGGGCAGCCAGGTAGATGCTGAGGAAGAGCGAGAAGTGCAGGAGCTGCAGCTCCTGTGTGTCTGCGAATCCCAGGAGGAGGAACACATTGGGGGAGCTGCTGTTGGACAATTTGCTATCTTTGGACATGGAGGACTGTCAAAAGGAGAAAAGACATCAAATTAGAAGAGACATTTCAAGCAAAAAACTTCCCACATGTTACCGTACTCATACAACCCACACACTGCTTCTTCTTTTACTG
>NW_028186137.1:0-1154 GCF_003343005.1 Rhea americana
AGATGCTCAAGACAACAGTTCATTTCTGTGAAAGATCAGCTTTTGAAGAGACAAGCACTAGCAGTTTAGTTTTACAGGCAGCACACAACTGCTCATGGAAACAAGCTCTGTTAGGAATGCTAACATTTTTGTAAGGTATTTTAAAATCCAAGAGACATTTCAAGGGGGAAAAAAAAAATAGAAAACTTTTTACATAAAAAGGTGGTGGCCTTACTCTGACAGTGACAATATTTGGATGTTGTGCTTTCAGAATAGTATTTATTTCTCTAAGAGAAGTAATGGGAAAGCCTTCCTTTTCCTTTTCCATTTTCAATCGCTTTAGAGCCACAATTTCATCTGCAAAGAAAACAGAATTATTAACTGACTTCACATAGCTCATAAAACATACGTGAAGAGGTCTCCTCAATGTTTTGTCACTATTTAAATGGGAGCCATTACTCAGACATTATATCTAACCAAGAGATACAGTTAATCTGACATTATCAAAATAAAAGAAAAAAGAATAAAATTCAAAAAAGCAATTCCAAATTGAGAGGAAAAATGCCTATTATGGATTTTAGTGTATTCTAACATAACTCACCTGGAAAGAGACTAAATAAAACACGTATTCAACTCTGAAGTCCTCGCCATACTTTGGAAGATCAGATGTCAGACAGAAATGCTTCAAATGCAATTTATCTCCATTTAAAATATTACTAATGTGAAATATTTAACTACAAATGCTTTTGAATGATATCGTGGAGAATAATGGCTACACCAGTCAGAGTCGGGTTACACCAGTCTCAGAGAAGGCCTCGTGACAAACAAGGAAAAGTAGCAGCAGCCCATGGACACTGTCCAATAAGCAAGTGAACTCAAGAGAAACCAGCAGGTCAGATGTATACTTCCAGTCCTCAAAAAAGACAAAATGGTGGCACTATGCTGAAATAAATGCAGAAACCAAGATATCCAGAGTTTAAACTTGTCACTAAAATCACAGCCAGTYGATGGGAAACTGAAAATAACTAYAACTCATGCCTAGACCGGAACATWCGTCCTCTCAAAAGCTCTCTTCACCATCTGTCAACTCTTTAAAATTGCATGTATTTAATTTATACTACTACAATTCTCCCTGAAAATGGCCAGCTTGCAGGAGAGTAACACTAATGACTTTA
>NW_028186138.1:0-34242 GCF_003343005.1 Rhea americana
AGAGGTATCTCAGCACAGCGGGAACGGCTCCGCAGGGCGGGCGAAGGGAGGGAAGGCTCCCCACCCACCCCTGTGCTGGGGGAGAGCCCACAATTGCTGTGGAGCCGAAGCAGCTCCCTGGAGGCCTTGGCTGCTGAGTGGTGGCTCTGTAATCTCAACCTGTTTCTTGCAGGCCAGAGCCAAGAAGTGTCCCCGAGCGGACACTTCAGATGCTGAAGCGGGACGTGGCCAGTCRGCTGGTGAGTGTGGAAGGGAAACCGAGGATCTGCCTTCTTTCATGCCGCTTGCAAACGGGTGCTTCAGCAAGGCTACCTGTGTCTCCTCACTGGGAGCCATTTCAGCCCTGAGTGCACCTCAGCAGAAGCTCTTGCCCTCAACTGCTGCTCATTTCCAGTGGCCTCCCTCCACGGTGCTCRGGGGCAGAGATGGCAGGGCCAAGTGCCAGGGGWGGTGAATGCTGCTGGGTCACCAGGCACAGCTCGGTGCCTGTAAACA
This sequence comes from Rhea americana, assembly GCF_003343005.1. Taxonomy (NCBI): domain Eukaryota; kingdom Metazoa; phylum Chordata; class Aves; order Rheiformes; family Rheidae; genus Rhea; species Rhea americana. The sequence goes on from NW_028186138.1 coordinate 496, forward strand.
CCCRGGAGGAGACCGCAGGACACATGGCACTGCACAGACRCACAAGGCAGCATGGCTCGCTGTGCCTGKTTTTCTGAACTGATTGTTGCTTTCCTTTGGCTTGCAGCAGGTGGAGTGGTGGCCAGGAAGGCAAACTCGTGGCCCCTTGCTCGGTGAGGAACCTCTGCCAGCGGGGCCACCCCAGGGCAGCTGGGCTGTGCTTGCAGGGTCCCTCTGTTTGGCCAGGTCTGGCACGCATCTGAGGGCAAGATGGTCCCCTGCTCCAAGCAGTCCAGGTAAGCAAGGCGGGAGAGAGAGGCCTCCTGCTTGTGGCTTCTYGTGCAAGGCGGTTCCCCCAGCACGTGTGCTGGGGCTCTGCAGAGAGAAGCGATGTTGGGGCTTCCCCTCCACACACCCCTCAAGCAGGCACAGCCTGAAGGCCAGGTCTCACTGCGTGTGGGAAAGGGATGAGGCCTGGCTAGTTGCTGCAGTGCACACAACTGTATCAGCTTACTACCAGGGTAACCTCTGTGGAACAAGCCCCAAGCAGAAACCCAAGAACAGCAGGGCACCTGCTGGCAGTGGTGCGGAAGGTGAATGCTGCTCACTTGTAGCTGGGAGAGTGCATGGCAAGTCTGCCTGGGCCCACTTTAGTGCCCACATCGATCTAGGCACACTAATCTAGTGGGACTCCAGAAGCCAAAAGCYTACTGAARCCTGCCTCCCTGGTGCAGGCTTTGGGCAGTCTGTCCTTTTTCTTTGCCCYGGGATTTTCAGTTCCRCTGCTTCTGATGCTGATTTCCTGCATAGCCCTGGTAAAGCCACTTCCTCTGCYGCCTCCAGAGCATGCCCCTCCGGGAGGAATCCTCAGACGGAGAGGTAGACCAGAGGCTGCAGGAGCTGGCTCTCGTTCTTGCCYGCAGACCRSCGTGCTCCGTCAGTGATGCAGAGCACCTTTGGGAGCAGGTAGCTCAAAGATAGCTGCCTCCTAGTGAGCCCAAGCCACAGGGATGCTGCTSCCTGCCTGCTCGCTGCTAGTGTGGAGAACCTCATCAATGTGCCTTGGCTTTGCAGGGCTTCCTGAGATAGAGCCCCTCCACACTCCTCGTGGCCGACCTCTCTGACAAGTGCCTGCTTGTGCTGGAGGAGCCAAGCCAGTAAGAGAAACCTGAGGGACTGAAASAGTAAGTTTTGTAAGCAGGGCCGCTGCTCGGGCTCCAGGGAAGGAGGAGCGGCCCCTGCAGCCTGCACTGCTCCCTGCCTTCTGCTTGTTCTCCCGTAGGGTGGTGGCAATACTGCTGAGCGCCCACCTCCTCTTGCTGCAGCGCTTGCTCTCGCTGCTCCACTGCATCAGGGAACAGGCTGAGAGCAGCTGGGTGGATGCYAGCAATCTGGCCATCTGTGTGGGGCCACGCATGCTGAGCCCTGGCGTGGAGAGCGTGCTCCCGCTGGACGTACGGAAAGCGAGGGATGGCAAGGTGAATGCTGAATTCAGCACCTCGCTGCCCCCTGAGCTGAGGCTAAGGCTGTCCTGTTTGTATTGGGCCAYGTGAGGTTCTGAACTAGAGAGCTGCAGCTGTGGATGCAGCAATGTCCGTCGGTAGCATGAAAGAAGAAAGGTCTCAGCAGGATGGACAGAAGCTTCTCAGAGCCAGGCCTGTCCTCCCAGAGCAACTTTGAAGGCAGGAGAAGGGACCTGCAAGCAACYACAAGTGAGGACCATTCTTCCATTCAGCAGCATCAGCTAAGGTCTGAGGACGAGGCAGTGGGAAAAACGCCTTGCCATCTTTCCTTCCCAAATAAGCTGGCTAAGGATAGATAACGCACACATAGGTACTAAAATTACAGAAATTATTTAATCATCGTGTATTTAGTGTTTGAAGTTGCCATAAATACCTGAGGTTTGTTCCAAAAAAGACAGCATGTATGTTTATAKAGAGGAAAAGAAAAGAAAGAAAAAAAGGCATTTTCTTTGACAAATTTAAACTTTTTATTAAATCATTTTCCCTTATTTGTTTTGCTTAAAAATAAAATAATATATTTCTAGACATGATTAAACACTCAGATATTTGGAAATGACTGGTTGTCTGTGCAGTTACATATTCTGTCTAGTAGAAGTTTTCTTTTTATAGTTAAGAGAAGATGAGAACATATGGTTTCTCAAATAATAAAATGCCATGTTAGGTACCTTTTTACAGCTTGAATTGCCGGAGTAAAAAAGCATGTGAGAAATGTTAATTAGTTGCTTTATTGCTCTAATAGTCCAGTGTATGTTTATTGACYCATTTTATTGATATATTGCCTTATTTCCTGAGGCCTCGAGCACCTGGAGCCTATACTTATACCTGAAAATTAATCCTCTTCGCACTCTAAAGAAAGAAGAGCTATTTCTTTTAAATATATCCAGCATCTGATTAATATTATGTGGTTTCTTTTACATCAGTAGCATAGATATCATTARGGCTTTTTAGGGGATGACTCAGATGCTAGTAATTACAAAGTTAATTTAACTGTGAAATGAYGTTATCTGTATGTACCAGCAAACGTTCTCTGATAGCGTATAGATATGAATGTGTTTGTTGCRCTGTGGGTTTACACTGTCAAAGAACCTGGTCCTGTTTTAAATCCTCCATTGCTGCATAGTGCCATTTACAGGTACTTTTCATGGGACTAGGAACTATGGGCTTTGTATTTTACACTTTAGTGTATTATGCCAGTAGTGGTATCACAGGAATTTCCATCCCTTTGTTACAATGATCAAGCCTTTCTCAGAAAGAAAGGAAAAARAAAATAAGTCCAGAACACATCTTTGGCCAAACTCAAACTCATAGAAACCTGTTTCTGAAAGCCTTAGGAACTACAGAGTTCTTATATCTGGAACTAAAAATCTCATCCACAAAGGGAACCCTAGAATATCTAGCTTCCTCAAAGATAATGAGTTTGTAGAGTAAGCAGGAAGCTTTGTAATGGCTAAAGACACATTTTGCGCTGAAATTTGCATCAAAATACCCTGATGTCAGGAAGTTCTGGTAGAATCTTGAAGGGATGGAATTGTTTATACTCAATTTGGACTTTTTTTTTGCCCTTTCCAAGTGGAAGTGATTTAGAATATATTTCAGTGGAAGCCTACTATTTCCACGGAACTGTATCTGTTTTAATACAGCTTCCTGCAGGATATTTTTCTTGGTTTCAGGATAGTATTAAGTAGGGAAAAAATAACTAATAATACAATGGCTAGAATATTTTCCTGATAGGGGGAAGATAGGCTTAAACCTCCCTTCTACCCATTCTCACATATTTTTAATATGGACTTCTTCAGAAATTTTCCTTTTTTTTTTTCCTTTGTTCTGAAATTCTTTACAAGGTAGAAAAAAACCTCTCTTCCAGCCAATTACAACAGTATAAAGAAATCACATAGTCACTGTAAGCTCAAATAACCAGGAACACTAAATATGGTGTGTTTTCTGGGAGCACTATGTCGTGTCAGATATGAGATTACTGCAGGCTACTAAGCCTTTACTATTGAAGACTTCTGTTACTGGTTATGGAAGCTCTAAGTTCATTTAAACTTTCTACTTTACAGCACAGAGTAGGAATAATACAATCAATCCAGGCATAGCAGAACTCTTTTTAATTAAAGACTCTTTACTCCTGAAAAAGCACTGAAACCATTTKAAAAATAACTATTATAGATGCATTGATCAGTTGTAATCTCAATTTCCCAGTTTTACTTGCTCAGTTTCAATGAATGGAAAATCCTGCCTGCTAGGTCTGGTCTGTTTGCATGCAGCAATTATGTTCCTGTTGAAACAACAGATACTATTTAAGGATGTCCCCCTGCCCTCCTTCTTCCAGAAAAGGTGTAGACAAGTCTCTCAAGCAGAGTTCTGCATAGGGAGTTCCTAGTCATTTTGAGGAGTCTTGTATTTGAGATGCAGTCAAAGTATCTCAGATGGTCCTGATATTACTTTCTGGTTAGATCTCTAAACAGATCTAGCAGTCAAGGACAGATTTACTTTTCAACGTTATTGTTGTCAACTCCTTGCCACCTAATGCAGTCCTAATGGTAAGAGAAACAAACTGTGTAAATGTAATTCAAAAAAAAAAAAAAAAAGGGAAAGAAAAAAAGAATTTACGGCTTGCAATCATGTGCTCCATCCTATCAGCTACTCAGCTTGTAAATTCTTATTTATATACGTTCACTGCGACTGACTAGCTTCTAAAACATAAATAGCGTTTCAAAGTTCACAATATATTTAAAGGACAACTTTTGAGTTACTAGTGCTTTGCATTATATGAAAGAATATTGACAAGTTTCCTAATTAGAATTTATATGAAATAAGATAACACCTTGCAGTTATCAGATCAAAATCTGAATTAGTCTCTACATTGCTTTCTAAGTTGCTTATGTTTCTGAAATAGCCTGCCTTTTTCTGCCTCACTTTGCTATACTTTTGATAATGCTTGATCCTTAGACTGACAATTGCTTGCATTGTGAGACCACAGAGAAAACTCATAGCATTTGAGTATATTGCCTATGTACTGCTTCCTACTTGTAGCACAGATTCCATAATGCAGATGCATCTCTCTGGCATCATTATTTGCTGTCTTGATTGATACGGAAATTCTAGGGCAGGTGGTAGGGTCAAATTACCCTCAGTTAATAACCACTTTTGGGTTGTTTCTTTTTGTACATACACACACTAAGTGGTCCCTTAATGCATCATTTAAGTTCTCCAAACTGGCAATGCTCTGTTAATTTTCTTAATTCAGCCACTTTAAAAAAAATTATAAAAGTGGAAATAGTCTGAAAGTCACCAGCAGTTTAGGGACTAGGTAATTTTGTGCAGTTTCCACAATCTATGTGAATGTTTTCTCCACTGATTTAATAGAAGCTTGTAGGTTACACAACAACTTTAAAAGATTAACCCCCATTACACTCACAAAACCCACAAACATTTTCTCATAATTTATGCAATTAGTTAGTTCTTATTGTTTCAAGCCTGAGATGTAGGTGGGTCAGTTCTCTGCTGAGCAATTTCATTTTCCCCAAATCAGACATTAACCTTTTTTTTTGTTTGTTTTAAACAAGCAGTTTACTTCACAGTCCCTGTAGATACAAGATGCTTTTCCTTACCTATTTTGCTAGGCTTTGATCACTCTCTATTCCTCAGTATTTTGTAGGAGTCCATTTTATCATCAGCGCTGTCTTTTGCCATTTGCTTAACAATAATATTATGAAGAAGAGACGTAACCAGCTTTGCTGAGCGTATGACATGTGTAACTTTTAACTAGAAATATAAACAGTTCAGCTGATAGTATTCTGGATGCTCTAAGAGGTGATGCAGTGAGCATAGTAAAATCATTTCAAAGTAAAATCATTTAAAGAAGTGCTACCAGCTTCTTTTGCACTCAGCATATAAAGATTTTTTTTTTCCCCCAACAGACTCTGGCCRTAGTTCAGCTTCCCATATTCTGAGTGCCCAAACATGATCTTTATAGCATATTCTAGATCATTTCCTTAATTTTAGTATATTTTTCTATTTTACACTGCACCATTTGACCATGTGCAGCCTAAGGAAAGATGAATGAGCCTCCTGAGCAGGAGGAAGATCCAGGTATTATTGGGAATATACTGTGTGTCTCTATACATGTATCAGCTCAATACTCATTAGTGATAAAAAAAGACTCACCAAAWGATTGGAGTATTAGAAAAGGAATGGAGTAAAAAATAAAAAAATCCTTACGTAAATGTAACAAATATAGGGTGTGCTGTCATCCTGAATGATGTGAGTAGTTCTGGCCCCTCAACTCAAAAATGGTAGAACTGGAATCATAGAATCATAGAATCAGTAAGGTTGGAAGSGACCTCTGGAGATCATCTAGTCCAATCTCCCCGCTCAGCAGGGACACCTAGAGCATGTTAGACAGGGTTGCATCCAGGCGGGCCTTGAAGATCTCCAGAGAAGGAGACTCCACAACCTCTCTGGGCAACCTGTGCCAGTGCTCCGTCACTCTCACAGGGAAGAAATTCCTCCTCACGGTCAGGCAGAACTTCCTGTGCTTCAATTTCTGCCCATTGCCTCCTGTCTTGTCACACAGGACAACTGAAAAGAGTTTGTCCCCATCCCCTTGACACCCTCCTTTCAGGTACTTGTACACATTGATAAGATCCCCCCTCAGTCTTCTCTTCCCCAGGCTGAACAGGCCCAGCTCTCACAGCCGTTCCTCACAGGGCAGATGCTCCAGCCCTCTGATCATCTTGGTAGCCCTATGCTGGACTCTCTCCAGTAGCTCCATGTCTCTCCTGTAGTGGGGAGCCCAGAGCTGGACACAGGACTCAAGATGAGGCCTCCTGAGGGCTGAGTAGAGGGGCAGGATCGCCTCCCTCCACCTGCTGGCAACACTCTTCCTAAKGCACCCCAGGAGACCTTTGGCCCTTTTAGCCACAAGGGCACATTGCTGGCTCCTGGTCAATTGTCATCCAGCAGCACTCCCAGGTCCTTCTCTGCAGAGCTGCTCTCCAGCAGTTCAGCTCCCAGCTTGTGCTGGTGCCTACGGTTATTTCTCCCTAGGTGCAGGACTCTGCACTTGCCCTTGTTGAACCTCAGCAGGTTCCTCTCCGCCCAGTTCTCCAGCCTGTCTAGGTCTCTCTGAATGGCAGCACAGCCCTCAGGTGTGTCAGCCACTCCTCCCAGCTTGGGATCATCAGTRAACTTGCTGAGGAGGCACTCTGTCCCTTCATCCAGGTCACTGATGAAGAAGTTGAACAGGATGGGACCCAGTACCGAGCTCTGGGGGACACCACTAGCCACAGGCCTCYAACTAGACTCCGCACCACTGACGACGACCCTCTGTGCTCTGTCTTTCAGACAGTTCTCAATCCAYCTCACTGTCCACTCTTCTAACCCACACTTCCTGAGCTTGTCTAGGAGGATGTTATGGGAGACAGTGTCAAAAGCCTTGCTGAAGTCAAGGTACACAACGTCCACTGCTCTCCCCTCATCTACCCAGCCAGTCATTCCATCATAGAAGGCTATCAGATTGGTTAAGCAGGATTTCCCCTTGGTGAAYCCATGCTGGCTACTGCTGATCACCTTCTTTCCTCCATATGCCTGGAGATGACATCCAGAATGAACTGTTCCATCAGCTTTCCAGGGATACAGGTGAGGCTGACCAGCCTCTAGTTGCCTGGGTCCTTCTTGCCCTTCTTGAAGACTGGAGTGACATTGGCTTTCTTCCAGTCCTCAGGCACCTCTCTAGTTCTCCAGGACTTTTCAAAGATGAAGGATTGCAGCCTGGCAACAACATCCGCCAGCTCCCTCAGTACCCGTGGGTGCATCCCATCTGGGCCCRTGGATTTGTGGATGTCTAGCCTGCCCAGAAGGTCTCTAATCCTTTCCTCCTCAACCAAAGGAAAGTCTTCCCTTCTCCAGACTTTCTCCCTCACGTCCGGGCTGCAGGATTCCTGAGGGCTGCCCTTAGCAGTGAAGACTGAAGCAAAGAAGGCATTTAGTAATTCTGCCCTCTCTGTATCCCTTGTCACCAGAGCCCCCGCCCCATTCATGAGAGGGTCCACATTTTCCCTAGATCTCCTCTTGCTGCTGATGTATTTGAAGAAGCCCTAGAGACACAAGACAGTGCAACAAGGCTTCCAAATGACTAAGTAAATTAGAACTTTTCTGTCTGAAAAGAAGCAACAGGTGGCATGATTTCTATCTATTAAAAGAGGAGAATCCTAGAAAAGGTGAGTCAGTGATGATTGCTGATACTGTCTTCCATGAAAAAGCTTAGGGGTTCAGCTGAATGTCAGAACCTTGATTCTTTATTTTCTGATATTATGTAATCTTTGCAATATACACAGAACACACATCTGTCCTTAATAAGTTAATCTATTAGTAAACCATTAGAACTTTTTGTTCACTTTCTGGTATGCAACAAAGTCATCCCTACAACACTTGAGTGGTTGGCTGTAGTTCCAAATGTACGTATGGAGAGAGAGAGCCATTGGACTGCAGAAATGAATTTTAAATCAGAGTGCTCAAAGGTATTCCAGTAAAGACCATTTCAATTYGAAATCCACTTTTCTCTTCCCATCCATTTGGGCTGCAGAGCTGGTAAAGTATTCTCTGTAAACAATGAAACAAATATATGTTTTCAGATTTCTAGAGAGTCTTCTCTGCACCTCTGGTTTTTACTGCTGTGTAATATTTAAGCCTTACATTGATCAAAAAAAGAAGTAGAAGAAGAAAAAAAAACTCTTCATAATAAACTATGTTTGTAAAAAGGGGACATTTTCAAACTGCAAATAAATAAATAAATATTGAAAAACAAATAGGGAAGAATAAGAAATAAGAAAACTATTGGAATGATTTAGCTTTAAAATAGGATATTCTATAGGAAAGCAATAAAAGGTTTGAGATTTGTAAGTTTTTATGCCCAGTGTCTCAGGTCATCTAAAAGCATAATGATTTGCTCATTTAGGGTTTTACGGAACTGCTGGTACAACAATCATAGCCTATACAGCAGAATTATGCAAGTAACATTTTATCTTAAGTGGCATCGTGGATCTATGAACACATACTCGTTTAAAATTTCAAGGAAGAATAGACTTTAGAAATATAAGTCATATATCAGGAGACAAGGGGTGTAATAAAAGTTCATTCCATTATAATTAGACAAATTTATGATGTAAAGCTAAACTTACAAAATATCTCTGAATATAATTTCTGCTATTGCCCTTAGCACTAAAATAAACTTAGAGAAACTGTTTCTCAGTACTTTTTAAAGATTTATGTGTATTGTTGACTTATCCATTCATGTTTCAGTCATCAAACCAGGAAAGGCCAGGGGGAATGTCTTCATTCCAAGTTGTGACTTCATCTTCAGTGTCACTTCATGGAACATGGTGTATTAGATATATATGGATCTTTGAAGTACTGTGCACATAATCTTCAGCCTATATTTGTATTTGGGTTTCCTTTCAGATCATAGAAAATATATTTCAAACTATGGCAAGGACTAAAGTTTACTGGGAAAAGGGATGGAACTGAAAGTGAAATTCTACTTTCAAATCCAGACAACCAGGTATGAGAGAAAATCTACTGTGTGAAGAAATTCTCTGGAGTCTGGATTCTGGAACAGACCGAGAATGGCTCCCTGAAAATAGAAAGGCAGTAACTGGAAGCTGAGTTTTGCTGCAACTGTGGAAGGTAGGAGGTGCTGTATTCCTTCTCTAAAAAGTGGCAGCTTGTCTTGTTTACATATACTGGGAGTAGAAATACAAGTAAATGTAATTGCTGTAGTATTCTGATTAATACGTGAGAGACTTCCTAATGGTACAATAGTTAACTGTGGCTTATAAACTGTTTGGGAATCTTATCAGGAGTAGGCATTCTTGTCACCTTGTCTAAAAGCATCTGGACATACAGGTACTGAAAAGCATGAATGAAGAAACTGAAGTATCGAGCTGGAGCTCAAGCAATCCCTGCTCAACTCCTGCCTCTTTAATAAAGTGTCCTACTTGGCCTACAGCAAGCTGTTTTATTTCTCTGAGCTCCAGCTCTCTTCTTGTTAATGTAAGAWACTTCATTTGTGCAACATATTTGCCTTGAATGGGAAGTCTTCAGGACAATCATTCTAACTAACAATATGTAATGTCACCAAGTTTTGATTCTGGTGATCTGTACTTTCCTTAAATTYCCAGTTCTGGCTGTTTTGTCAGTACTTAAGAAACAACCAACAAATCAAACAACCAAGTAAATTCTAGCCAGAGGTGTATAAAAAGTTCTGAAGTATGAGGTATAAAAAGAAAAAATACACATATTAAAGAGACTGAATGTCTCTTCTGATCTCTTCAGTATATCTCAAGTGTGGTAAACCGAATATCTGTTACTCTAGSACAACTTGCTGAAATTACATAGACATACAGAAGCATTTATCTGATCACTTCTGAAACCCTAGTTGTCAGGGTCCTGTGTCGGCAGTCTAGTTTGAAATATCCTTCAAATGTTAATGTCACACAGCTAAAAGGAATACCAGGCAACGGGACACTGCTAAGCTCAATTTGTGAAGTGGATCTAGCGGGGAACAGGCTGCATGAGGAAAAGCTGTGCGCATGCACGTGTGCACACACGCATGCATGCATGCCCGCATGCACACTCAAGTTACAGCTCACAGGACCCCCCACGTACCACTCCAGTAGGCCAGGGCAGTGCAGCTGGGAGGACGTGGTGCTCACTCTGGGCTTGGTGTAGGGTCCTGGCCAGCAGCTTGGCCCTGATGTCGGTCCTCTGCTTCCAGGTGGTGTCAGCATCTGCATAACGGTGTTTTTTTCCCCTCCAATCTCAGAGCAAACCAGAAAAATGCTAGCTTAAATCACTACATTAGCAGATGAGCATGCATTTGGCAATAAGAGCAAGTACAATGAAAGATCTTCTGATAAATACCAGTGAAGTTTGATTGCAACATCACCTTGATCAAATTGCAGTTGATGAATGTCACTAGTTTAAGCTGTTTTGAATGCTGCTACTTCTAGAAAATTATTTGGATGACTACGAGAAATTTTAATATTAGAATTAGACAGGAAGGTGATCAGAAAAGCAATAAATTTTATTTTCTATTGCTATAGACACATTGGCATATTTTTTCAAGAACTAACTAATAGAGAATAAATTGATAACGTCATTGTTTTTATGTAAGATCACTTATATATTATTTCTGGTAGCCAGAAATGAAAATCAAAATTTAAAGAACTTTTAAGTTCTATTTTTAAGAACTTCTGATATTTATTTATAAAACAGATCTTCGTGAAGCGAAAGAGGAAAACAAAATTCTGTCTATCATTGTTAAATGTTTTGTTCTGCAAGCTGAGAAAATTTGTAGCTAAGATTGATCTATTGAACAAATAAATACATTATTATGAAGTGGTCAATTTTGTTTATATTTTAACTGCTTAATATGTTAATAATAAGGTTCACTATTTTTTTTCTTTTGAATCACTACACAGGTTTCTCCTCATTGTTATCATCMAGAGCTTAAGTATTGTTCTGTGAAGCATTTCTGATATGATACCATGATTTCATTGCAGTCAGGTTTCATTATTAATGGCCAGACAAACTCCCTGATATTTTTTATCTGTACAGGTGTAGTTATTTTGATAAACATCTCTTATTTGACTTTATTAAATATGAAATATTTTTGAGCTTCTATTTTTTTATCTAGGTTTCTACGGAAACAAATTATGTGATTATGCAGTCTCTGTTTCTATCATCTTTTAAATCTCTTTTTTTCAACTGTTTTAAATTGTTGGCCAGTTTCTGTTAAACTTTGCAGAGAAATAACAACAAGAGGTCTGCAAAATATGTAATCTGTTATGAAGAATATGGAAGGTCTTCATGGAGCTTTCCTGAAGGCAATTGTTTAATCTCCAGCAGGTGAAAGAGCATGAGATCTTTAGGCTCACAAACTAGCCAAATGGCAACAGCTTTCTTGCCAATAAGCTCCCAGCTTGCAAGTCCTTACAAAATAAAGAGAATTGAAAGTGGTGACGTAAGTAATGAAAGGGGATATGACAGAGTAGTGCAAATATCGATGTGGAAAAGGTTTAGAAAAGTAGTGATTAACTGGGATTATTGTGGTTCAGCCATTAGCCGTAAAAYATCAGGCTTCATTTAGCTCTGCTTCTCACAAACCAACCTTGGATTTTTTTGCTTTTGGCTTTTAGGTTAGCTACAGAAATGTTGGAAATGGAGTAATGGATTTAGACGAACTCTTATGAGACAACACTGAAAAAAGTAAAATAAACACTTTATTTAAAGGCCCTGATAATAAAATACAATTGAAAGGGCTTTACCTCACTGTATCTGAAACAGGAATTGGGAACATGTACTTACTACTAAGTTATAAAGATTTTAGTGCCCTTGTGAATTAACTGGTATGAAATCATCCACAGGAGAATTTGCCCATGACTAGCTGAATGCATCAAAAAAATACAAGCATTAGAATAAAAAAAATATAATTACCAATTGTATATGGATATATTCAAGCAAAGAAGATTCCAGAGCTCACAGCAAGACAAGCACGCATTCACAATTTAATGAAAATTGAAAGAATCTGAGCACTTCAGGCACACCATCACATGTCTAGCAGTTCTGGCTAATCCTGCCTCATCATATTTCTGTGATACTAAGGTTACAATGCTGAAATTTAGGTTGTAATAAAATACCATACTAAAATCTGCTTTCAGCTGTAAATCGTTTGATATATTTGAATTAACATGATTAACAGAAATATTTCCAGTATCAAGCCAAAAGTATTTAACTATTGTAATTAATAACTCAGTGAAACTGAGATGCAAATTAGTGATAAGAATAGAAGGATTGTTAAAAAGAATAATGATTTTTTAATGTTGTTAAACAAAAAAAAAGGTGAAAACTAAGTATAATCTTGACTGAGTAACAGTAAACTCCAAACAAAAAGCTAGCATTTAAGAGAAATATTATCTGTTTTTATATATCTTGGAGCTCTAAAAAGATACAAGCTCCTCTCTATCTAATATACTTCTCTACAGCTAATTTCTTAATTCATCTTTTTTTTTTTTTTTTTTTTAATCTCATTTCCTCAATTCTATATCTTGCCAGGCAAGACAACAATAGATTTCTTTTTTTCTATATATGGCTTACTTCTCAAAAGAGTTTATTTTTCTTGACTGAATAAATTAATTCATGTTACCTTTTTATCACTATTATCTATGATAGTGCTTCTGAACTAATGATATTGAACATTTATTCCAGTATGATCATTTTTATGGATAAAATTGTTTATATTTTATATATAGTTTGTATAACGACTATAATTATTAACTAAAATATATAGAATTTTTAATAAAGTTATTAATCCTCTAATTCCTTTTATATAGAGAAATTAACATGTATATATGTAACAACTTTATCTTGATAAAAAATCATTATTTGAAATTTTTCTGTTTTTTTTTCTTAAATAAAATATGTAAACAAGCATGGCAAAAATTGCTTCAAAGATGACTTAAATTTTAATTGGGAGATAGGTTCCCCTGCTCCTAGAACATATAACTGCATACATTTTATTTTATTCATACTCACCCTAGTAGCATTCTCAAGAATTTAGACACTTACTTAAATTGTATCTAAGTTTCAAAACTGTTTAATAATACGATCTTTTCACTATTTTTTCCTGTGTGAGCACAGGCTGGCTGTGCAGTACGTGTGTTTGCCTGACATCAGCAAAGCAGTTCAGCCCCACTGGCCTCCACTTGCAGCAGGATGTATATAGACAGTCTGTTCGTGGCCACTGACTGCCACAAAACTTTCGGATATTCGTTTCCTTTTGAGACATCTTAGTCCTTGCAAAACTTATCTGAGTTTTGCTAACGGTTTAGAAGTTTGTAGGCAGGGATGCAACAACAGAGACTACCTACTTTTTGTTTGATTGCTTGTTTTATTACATTAAGAGACTAGTTTAATATTCTAGCATTAAATCTCAAGCCAACCAAATACCATTTTTACCTGTCACGGTCATGCTGCCACAGAAAAATCTTATGAGAATGTGTGTCTTGTTTCCTGTCTGAGATGTATAAACCAGCCAAGCTAATTCTAGAGCCAAAGATATCTCACTGGGGATAAAATAATATAAGTAGGAGATGCATAGTCTCTTGGCATTATTATTTCTTTGTCAATTGTAAATTGCAGATAAGTGCATGTAGAACATAGATAAAAATGTTAAAATTATCAAAAGTAATATGATACTATCTTTTGCAGCTGCTAATCTACTACATGAAACTGAATACCAAATACAAACTTAGCTTCAGATATGATGAAATTGCTGCTGTTGYTTCATACTGATATCAGTACAGTATCTTTGAGAGAGATTAGATGTATCCTTCCTGAAAGGGAATTTGGATGGCGAAGAGAAATCCTATCTTTCTTTATGCTTTTGTATCAAAGGTAGAAAAGTTTCAGAAAATGACCTCTGTTCAGTTATTGAAAATCCAAGTTCAAAAATTCTGAATACACACTTACATACTTGGTTTCATTAATTAAAAAATATTTTTGAAGGTATTTGCAGACTACTCAACTCAGGCAAACAATGAACTCATATATTTGCACTAAATTTTAAATAATGATGCTGAATGATAAATTTAGYTAGAAAGCAGGAAGATTGGAATGGGAGATGCTTTCAATTTTTAATCTTCCATTATTCTAAAAAGTCATCAGTTTTATAACTCGGTAGAAAYATGATACATGACAAAAAATAATAGGCATCATGATAGAAAATAATAAGCAACATTGGTTATCTATTCCAATAAGGTGATTTTTTTTAATATATTCTACTAGCTGCCACATTTTCTATCTTCTGTCAGCATGGAAAGAACTGTGGACAGAAATGAAATAGTCTTTCTAATGGTTTTGAACTATAGCAATTGGATGAAATCTTTTCTTCTTCTTTAAAAAGATTGAAAATTATTTTACATTAAATGTAAAAAGATTCTTTGTAATGTTTCTTTGGAAACTGTTACTAATGATGGAATATGTGGATATTTTTTCTACCATTAAATAAAATCATAGTTAAAGAGCACCAAMACAAATGTACTTCATTTATAAAACTTTTGGCTTATTATTATGTGAAATAAAATATTTCTTATTTGTAATATAATGCATACAGGATCCTATGGTACCATTTGAAGTATTATTTTGGATCCATTAGTGCTACGTTTCATTTTTTAAGGTCTCTCAGGGCAGCTAAAATAATGGCAAAAATAGAAGGCAGGTGCTACTAATGAAGTCTGTTTCATAAACCTAGAGTTATAGTTTTGCAGCATTTTGACACAAAGTAATTATTTTTCTTTATTTACCCAGGGGCTAAACTTTTAACTTAGAAAAAATGAAGGAAAAAAAAATAACAGAATACATGCTGAGTTAAATGTGAAGATAGGTTAAGGAAAAAAAAAGTTGATAGCAAGCCAATAAATTCCAGCTGAGATTATTCATATGCCCCAATAAAGAAGTAAAAGTAGATTTTTTTGCTGTTTTTCTTGCATAAGCACTATTTTAAAGACACTAAAAAGAACAAGTTTAAATAAATGTTGATTTTTATTTTAATCAAAGTGAATTATTCACATCAGCAATGATAGCTRCAATTTTAAAACAAAATGGTCTGGAGTTCTGTTTAGTAATCTGTGTACTTTTATGCTAATAGATGTAACATTCTGGTGTAAAATTTCTTGTATTACATTTTTATTCATGTTATTTTGACAGTTTTTATTTTATACCGTAATTGCAYGAAGCCTTTTTGTTTCTTTCCTTTCCTCCATATCTCAAAAGCAATTCCAGTTACCATAGCAGTATTCAAGTAGGGTGGCTGCAAGAACAGACCACATCAATCAYTGACTTATAAACTAAAATTTATTTACTAAGCAGGATGGACAGTGATGTTTATAAACAATGATGTTTATTTTAAGTTTTCTGTTCTGTAGTACACACAAATCAAGGTTCAGCCCTTCCAGTCCATGAACCTGTTCACACCATGAACCCAGAGGAGCAGGATTGTCACTCCAAGCGGTYAATATGTCAAGCCCTGGCTGAGGCTGGGCTCTTGATTCTGGTGGTTCTGCCTCAGGCTCAGCTCTCCCTGTGGTGGCAAACGTACGTGCATATGCTCCCCTGTGCTCCTGTCCCAATGGACAATTCTTTCCAATATTCATTCCTTTCAATACTATATTGTTGACATAAGCCACAGTTGGCCTCATGTGTGGCCCTAGACCAATGTCTTTGACTTTATTAATATCTAGGGAACAGTTAACGATTGCCATCAAGGTTTCTATTACCCTCTGATCTTCTGCCTCAAAAGCCTAAGATAGTGTGCAGCTTCTTTGTTTATCGCTCTATTCTCCAGATCATGTTAATTTAGCCAGTTAGAGCTAGGGCAATGTAGTCAAAGTCGCATTTGTCTGGGTAGCGCTTTCAAGTAGGCTTCGCCTCATAAAACTAGCACTAAAAGTTGTATTCCTTACAGCCTGTGGAGATTACAGAGCGTATTAGATGAGAGGCATTGTGTGAAACTACCTTCAGACAACCCTTTGTCTGCACAACAAGGTCATGCCTTTGTTCAAAGTGACACAGTACACCAAATAAGCTGAGAGTTCAACTGATTTGATTAGAATCATAGAATCACAGAATCAGTAAGGTTGGAAGGGACCTCTGGACATCATCTAGTCCAACCTCCCCGCTCAGCAGGGGCACCTAGAGCATGTTAGACAGGGTTGCATCCAGGCGGGCCTTGAAGATCTCCAGAGAAGGAGACTCCACAACCTCCCTGGGCAACCTGTGCCAGGGCTCCGTCACTCTCACAGGGAAGAAATTCCCCCTCATGGTCAGGCAGAACTTCCTGTGCTTCAATTTCTGCCCATTGCCTCTTGTCCTGTCACACGGGACAACTGAGAAGAGTTTGTCCCCATCCCCTTGACACCCTCCTTTCAGGTACTTGTACACATTGATAAGATCCCCCCTCAGTCTTCTCTTCCCCAGGCTGAAGAGGCCCAGCTCTTGCAGCCGTTCCTCACAGGGCAGATGCTCCAGCCCTCTGATCATCTTTGTAGCCCTATGCTGGACTCTCTCCAGTAGCTCCACGTCTCTCTTGTAGTGGGGAGCCCAGAGCTGGACGCAGTACTTGAGATGAGGCCTCCTGAGGGCTGAGGAGAGGGGCAGGTTCACCTCCCTCCACCTGCTGGTAACACTCTTCCTAATGCACCCCAGGAGACCATTGGCCTTGATCACAAGGGCACACTGCTGGCTCATGGTCAACTTGTCATCCACCAGCACTCCCAGGTCCTTCTCTGCAGAGCTGCTCTCCAGGAGGTCAGACCCCAGCTTGTGCTGGTGGCTAGGGTTATTTCTCCCTAGGTGCAGGACTCTGCACTTGCTCTTCTTGAACCTCAGCAGGTTCCTCTCCGCCCAACTTAAATAATAAAACGTGTTAAAATTAATTCCAATCTGGAGGCTCCAAACTGAGTTTAAATCAATTTTACGTCAACTGGAGTCATCCTAGATAAATCTAGCTGTGCTGCTTCCACAGCACTCCCAGAGCTCATATTTGCATTTGGAAACATGGTGGTACATGAGGATATTTAGTATCCCTATTAATTAAAGATTTAGCCAAATTATGAGGTAAACAGTTTCATCAGCAATTTGAATAGAATACTGTTTGCAGAGGGAGAGATCAGTTCATTTACTATATTTGAAGTACGGTTCCATCATGGAAGATGGAACTGGTGGGATACTACAAAGTCTAGGAATTAATTAGAAGGCATTGTAATGTTCTCTCTTTAGTGTCTGTCCAATACACATTATTTTTATTCACGACATACTGTCATCAGGTACTCCAACTCTCTTACACACAGAGCTCCACTACACTGCTAATGGAATTCATAACTAAACTTCTTATCTAAATCTGATCAACTAGCTCAATATTATTCCATTTTTGATCTCTTCCTTGAATGACCAAACCTGCAGTTGTCATTCTCAGACTAGATAGAACAGGTAGTCAGAACTCTTATACTGAAACATAGGTATGCATGTATTTAACAACCCTTCTCACACCTCCATCTTTTTCTCTATTTGTGCCTCCTCTAAAGAAGACAGCAAGAGTTTTGGATCATGATGTCAGGAAAGTGGACATCATGGAGATTCAAGGAGAGCATAAATATTTAAGGAATATAGCRCAATTTATGAGTATGGGAGAAAGCAAAGAAGTTGTGTTCTCAGAAGTTTGATTAAGGAGTCATTTTGGCGTGGGTGATATAGCTCAATTATTAACAATAAAGATATAAAGATACACACGCTGCATTGATGCTTGTGAGCCTCTGAAAGTGGTGAATGTATCTCTGATGTTCTTTTTTCCTAAATCTGCACCACACAGGAATCTGTTTATGCCAGAATTAAGTGCAGCTTCCAAATGTAAGGAAACAGATATTATAAATATAAGTATAAATTTCCTTTAATTCTGCTTCCTGAAGGATTAGCTTTAAAGAAATAGGATTTCAATGAATTGGGATGAGAACAAATTACTCTGGAGAAAGCAAATAGTCAGTTTTAGGACAGCCTTCAGATTTCCTTGATCTTAAGTGATGTGGCATTAGATCAAGGTACAGTAAGGAGACAGCACTGACTCTGCTGACAATTGATTTGTCACTCATTGTGAAAGAAGACRACTACGCATTAATGCTCTTAGATTTATAGCTGTTGTTAGTGACATTGAGCGTGATCTAGTTTTGAATCTGAACAGTTTGGTATGCAATGAAGGGACTGTCCAAAGTRCTGTCCCCCCCATTCCTCCTACTCCACCCCCTTTCTTCTTCTGTGTGTGTGGCCTTGAGGATCTAACACCCAGATCAAGACCAGACAAGATTATGAGTAGTGCAGGTTATGAAAACTTGGAAAGTTTAACAAGAATATTTCATACTAGAAAACCAAAATGAGTGATGAAAAATGTTTTTGAAGAGTTTTGTCATTTTCGGTAGACTCAGTGAAAAAAAARGAAGATAGTTAAAAAATGAAAGTTTCCTAAACATAAAAAGTGTTTTTTTATTCCCCAAGCTGTGTCAAGTGAAATCACAGCTTTACTCACAACACTGAGCTTTTATGCTTCTCCCATCCCCTAAGCTATTTTGATTTTAACCAAGTTGTGTTAATTTTCCCTCTATTTTTTGCAACATTTGCAACTGAATACATGGTGGTTGCTAAGCAGGTTGATGTAGACTTAAACATATCAAAGCCATCTTTTTTGAGTGCATTAGAGTAAGTTATTCGAAATACAGACTCAGCCCTTTGATCTGCACTTTGCCACTTAGARTTTTCATCACTGGCTGCAGGTTCCAAAGAGCTACTTCAAATCATATAATATTGATACTAATCCATCAAATACTGGCTTATGCAAGCTGTTTCCCAAATCACATTAGATGCAAAAGGACTGCCGGGTGAAGCTCATAGTTACGTTTACAARCTATTAAAGTTCTAATCTTTGGGATTCAAGGTGTATAGCAATCTCTTCTCCTTCATTTATCTGGGGGGAAAAACACATGATATTTCACAGAATTCATGAAGAAAATACTAGCAGTCATAAATTTCCATGGAAATGCTTTAAATTCACTTTTTCTGTATTATGTGAGGCTGAATTAGTTATCCTTCATATTAATTTTCCCAGGATTCTCCTGATGTAAGATAAGGCATAATAGAAACTAATTTTTGTCTCAAAAAGATTCTTGGAACTATCCAAAAGCTGTATTCATTTTAGATGCATCTGACATGACAAAAGTTTTCTGARCAGATATTTAGCTTTTTAACACTGTACAGATACCCCAGAAAAATAGTTATTTTTTTAAGGAGAGTAGAACATCTAGCAGATTCTGGTTATAGCGCTATTGGTTTAKGTTTTTAAAATATTTCGTATTACATTTAGAGCTTGTGTTAAATACAATTAGCAAATATGAACAGATGGTTAAATAGATAATCCTGACAGGAATTTTTTACATGTGTTATACATGTTAAGTTTTGAGGGCCAGTTCTATTTACTGTAGAAATAGCTGATACACAGTAAAGGAAGAATACTACTCTGGCTGTTTTAACCCTCAGAGCAAAATGTGCATGATTATGAACAAACAGAGTCCACAGAGTGCACACTTATTCATTTCAGTGGATTTAAGAACAGAATTAAAATACAGTTTTGAGCRCTCTATTATAAGAAAATCATTGATAAACTGGAGTAAGTTCAGCAGAGGGCTATGAAGATGATAATGAGGGTGGAGCATGGGACATACAAAGAGATGCCAAGAAAATTGGATTAATTCAGTCTTGAGARAAAAAAAAAGGATGGGAGGGGCTTTTTACTGCTGTCTTCAACAGTCACATGGGTAGTTATAGAAAAGATAGAACTAGACTCCATTTGGAGGTCCACAGAAAGGAAAATAAGCAGTATACACAAATTTTGTCAAGGAATATTCCAATTCAATATTAGAAAAAAAAAATCACATTGTGGATAGTCAAATATTGGAATGGTTTKCCGAGAGAAACTGTGAAATTTCCATCCTCAGGGTTTTTCACAAATAGACTGGATGTGACCCCAGGAAAACAACTGGGCCCTGCCTTTAGCAGCGGGTTGGACCAGATGACCTCCTAAGRTCCCTTTCAACAGAAATTATTCTATGAGCTTATAATWCCGACTTCTCCTCAAAGACTATTCAGATGAGTTTGAAGTTTTTAGACCTTCTATCAACTGTTCTCTGGAGTCACTGCTACTGTGCAAAGCATATCGAATATACTGATATTTATCTCTACCTTGCTTTGCTTCTTTATTTATTTCTTACCTTACCAGCTCACCATTGCCTTGCCCATTGTTATTACTCACAATCCAGCTTTTTTTTTTTTNAAGAAAGAAAAGGTACAAAGTAATATTAATTTGTTAGGAAGTAAAAACAGAATTAAACATTCAACACAATTCCTTCTATAAAAAGGCATTTTAGAGGAAGATTCTAACACCTGAACAAGGATATCTTATGGCCCTGGGAGGAACACTAAATTTTGTTAACTGCATTGCTTTCATAAAACTGTAATATGCATTTGATCTTCCTCCTGAAAATTCAGARTCAAATATGCTTTACAGCATACCAAGGATTTCAATTAAATTCAAAGTTTTAATAAAATTCATAATTAAATATAGAAAGTAGTATGGTTATAAACATATATAAATGTATAGTACCTTCAAATTGTATGTAAGGATTTTATAAAAGAAGCAAGTTAATAGTCACATAAGAACACATTTTTATTATAATGCTAATACTTTCATRGGTTTTTTTTTACATCTGTTGTTGTCATTGAGCACTGTGTTATATCACAATTTCAACAAACAATACAGAAATATAATCTATCAATTTTTATGTGAGCAGTTTATTCATTCCTCTGGTTACAGTGACATATACCATTTCTAATTGGTACTAATTGCTTACACTCTTACACTGGCATGATGCTAATGCTAGAGTTATTCCGTGCATTCATTGGGCATTTTTTTTTCTTGTAGCTCCTTCTTACAACAGTTASTTTAATTTCAAAGATGATGAGACGGTTCCAGTTCTCAGTGCTGCAAACCTCTTGAGAGTCATAATAAGAGATTTATGCATGAGTTTTCCTGCCTTTTCTGCCTATATTCCTATATTAGCTAGGCTTGAGCTTTTGTCTGCCCCTTGATTAGCCATTCTGTTTTTCTGCTATCTTGCATGCTTCTTTGAGGAATCTRATTGGAAAAGTTTGTAGTGGAAAAATTCAGACACAATCTTTGGAATAACTTGAATTGAAGCTCACATTTGTAAATAGTTTTAG
The DNA here is from genome assembly GCF_003343005.1 of Rhea americana. Taxonomy (NCBI): domain Eukaryota; kingdom Metazoa; phylum Chordata; class Aves; order Rheiformes; family Rheidae; genus Rhea; species Rhea americana. The sequence goes on from NW_028186138.1 coordinate 21,879, forward strand.
TGTGATCACTATGCAAYTGGAGAACTGGGATAGTGCAGGCAAGGCAAAACTATCCTATCAAATCTCACGATCTTTTAATAGCTCTTCCTAACAAACATATAATAAACACCTCTATGTAGCCTCATCTTTGACTGCCCTTCATAAAAGGTTATGGGCTTTACAAAAGCTTTTGTGAAGTTCATCTGAAGTAAACATTTCTAGGGCAATATATTCCTGCCTATAACTGGTTTAGAGAATAGGGCTATTGAAGCTCTGGAAAAGAAGTGGAAGTTTATGAAAATTTGCAACGAGCTTATGAGGGTACACAATTTTGTATTAACTTACTCCTGTAAGTATTGACATTGCTGTATCACAGTATCTGGCCATGACTGGAATTAATAAACTAGATAGAGCAAAAAAAGAACATCTGATAATGTTTTCTCTAAAGAGCTGGATTATCTTATATAAAACAGGGCATCCTTGTCCTTTGTGTAAGGACTTTCAAAAGTTGCTCTTGCCATTGCCTAATAGAGAGACCTCTGCAGCTCATGACTACTTATCTGCTGGAGTAAAGATCTAAGCATCTGGCTGCAGTAACTGTAAGATCAGATATGCCACTTTGCAGTTTGGAAGTACCAAGAATCTTTCAACTGACTTGTCCAAAGGTTACTCCACAACTTAATAAATGCAATGTTCTGTTTTCTAGATCACAGTCTTTCCATATCTCCTCAGGGACTTGTTGTTCTTCTGCAATAGTCCAGGGGCAAAACTCTGCTGTGCAAATCTATGTATGTACTACTTTAAGGCTATATTACAAGAAAAGACAGATTTTGTTGTTCATGTCTGGCAACCATAGCCAATGGAAAACGAAGATCAGAACATGACACAGTATGACCTCAAGATTCTTTTAGCAACCAGGAATCCTCTCTTTTTTTTTTCCTCCGTCCTCCCTAGGGACACAAGGGGAAATTCTGCTTCACCAACCTGATAGCCTTCCATGATGGAATGACTGGCTGGATAGATGAGGGCAGAGCAGTGGAGGTTGTGTACCTTGACTTCAGCAAGGCTTTGGACACTGTCTCCCATAACATCCTCCTAGAGAAGCTCTGGAAGTGTGGGTTAGAAGAGTGGACAGTGAAGTGGATTGAGAACTGTCTGAAAGGCACAGCTCAGAGGGTCGTCATCAGTGGTGCAGAGTCTAGTTAGAGGCCTGTGGCTAGTGGTGTCCTGGGCTAGTGGCTAGGGGGGCTCAGTCCTGGGTCCCATCCTGTTCAACTTCTTCATCAGTGACCTGGATGAAGGGACAGAGTGCCTCCTCAGCAAGTTTGCTGATGATCCCAAGCTGGGAGGAGTGGCTGACACACCTGAGGGCTGTGCTGCCATTCAGAGAGACCTGGACAGGCTGGAGAGCTGGGCGGAGGGGAACCTCATGAGGTTCAACGAGGGCAAGTGCAGAGTCCTGCACCTAGGGAGAAATAACCGTAGGCACCAGCACAAGCTGGGAGCTGAACTGCTGGAGAGCAGCTCTGCAGAGAAGGACCTGGGAGTGCTGGTGGATGACAATTGACCAGGAGCCAGCAGTGTGCCCTTGTGGCCAAGAAGGCCAATGGTCTCCCGGGGTGCATTGGGAAGAGTGTTGCCAGCAGGTGGAGGGAGGTGATCCTGCCCCTCTCCTCAGCCCTGGGGAGGCCTCATCTTGAGTCCTGTGTCCAGCTCTGGGCTCCCCACTACAAGAGAGACATGGAGCTACTGGAGAGAGTCCAGCGCAGGGCTACAANTACAAAAGCTTTTGTGAAGTTCATCTGAAGTAAACATTTCTAGGGCAATATATTCCTGCCTATAACTGGTTTAGAGAATAGGGCTATTGAAGCTCAAGTTGGGAGCTGAACTGCTGGAGAGCAGCTCTGCAGAGAAGGACCTGGGAGTGCTGCTGGATGACAATTGACCATGAGCCAGCAATGTGCCCTTGTGGCTAAAAGGGCCAAAGGTCTCCTGGGGTGCCATAGGAAGAGTGTTGCCAGCAGGTGGAGGGAGGTGATCCTGCCCCTCTCCTCAGCCCTTGGGAGGCCTCATCTTGAGTCCTGTGTCCAGTTGTGGGCTCCCCACTACAAGAGAGACGTGGAGCTACTGGAGAGAGTCCAGCATAGGGCTACAAAGATGATCAGAGGGCTGGAGCACCTGCCCTCTGAGGAACGGCTGCGAGCTGGGCCTCTTCAGCCTGGGGAAGAGAAGACTGAGGGGGGATCTTATCAATGTGCAGAAGTACCTGAAGGGAGGGTGTCAAGGGGACAGGGACAAACTCTTCTCAGTTGCCCCATGTGACAGGACAAGAGGCAATGGGCACAAACTGAAGCACAGGAAGTTCCGCCTGACCATGAGGGGGAATTTCTTCCCTGTGAGAGTGACGGAGCCCTGGCACAGGTTGCCCAGGGAGGTTGTGGAGTCTCCTTCTCTGGAGATTCTTCAAGGCCCGCCTGGATGCAACCCTGTCTAACATGCTCTAGGTGCCCCTGCTGAGCGGGGAGGTTGGACTAGATGATGTCCAGAGGTCCCTTCCAACCTTACTGATTCTATGATTCTCCTAATTAAAACATAGCAGCTKTGGCATGGCAGTGCCCCTTGTTGTGCAAACAGGACCTGTCTCAGGAACAATGTTAGTAACCGTGCCATGTCATCCTGCCTTCTCTCCAGGATTCCTCTTTCTCTTCATCATATAATATGACAGAGCCCACCCATATCTCTTATCATCCCTCCAGAGCAATCTCAGGTTCAYCAGTGATCATATTTTTTTTCCTTTTCAAGTTGTGAGGCCATATTTCTGCTAATTCACAGGCAGGTCATCCCAAAAGAATGGCCTCTCTGGTCTCTCGCTTGAGGAAACTTATGGATGCCTCAAGACAGCAGGATAAATAGGAAGTTGTAAACTGACAGCTTAAACAAAGCAGGCCCTGGACACCAGGACAGTAGGAGCAGAACACAGTACGGCCCAGGTCTTGTTTTGCTACATGCTCTCACCAGCATCCTTGTTGCTTACTAAAAGTGTCTGTTAACTGCTTACATCTACAGAAGGTATATGATATTGGCAGACTTTTTATGGAACAGGAGTGTTAGATACTTAAAGCATAATTTCAGACATCTGGGATAAATTCAGGAATCTGCAAAATAGATTAATTGCAAACAGTTAGCAAATCACTGATGATCACAAATACCGTCTGTTCCAGGGTAAAAGGAAGGCTTCTCAATCTACCTGTGACTCAGATCAGTCTGAAAACGGGCGGAACAGGCTTAGAGTATAAACTACCTGCTTTCTGTAAAGCGAGAGATAGAGCGCCTCCTCTTCTTGACTGAGTACCTGCTAGAGTGTCTTCTTCAGCCATGTAACGAACAGGCTGCAGGACTGCAGACAAGGACTCATTACAGGTATGGGCATGGTTTTCCTTCCCAGTGGGTCACAAAGACATCAGTAAGGTTGCAACATATATTGCCCTGCTCTCACCATAGCCAAATRCATTGTCAATATTGATTTCAGCCTGGGCAAAGATGATCTTAGGGGGCTTGTCATGATCAATGCGAGTCTATAAAGAGGGATCCTTCCTGGTCTCTTGGGGAGTAAACAGTTCAGTGCAACAGTAATGTACACAATTTAAAACTTTGGCATCCAGCTGATATAAGTTTTAAAATTCAAACAAGCATTCCTTATAATTACAAACACGTTTTCTAAGAAGTACTAACTATTCATGGGTARTAACTGATAAGCAATATATATGTAAGTTAGTAGGAGTGATCTATTTAAGGATACGATCAATTAGAGCAGGTGCAAAATAGTTGAAAGATTTTAACTTTCTCCTGTTATTTAGCCTTTCTTCAACTCTTTTCTTCCAGTATTCCCTACTGATATTCAGCAAAGTAGATACAATGCCACTGAGACGTAAATATAAAGCAAATTCATTTATGAACATTTAGTTTCAACCAGATGTCTTCTTTATAATAACACATACTGCTTGCTTTCATCTAGCAAATGAGTGCTAAAGCTTGTATTCCAATGATGTACATTGTTCTTATGTTCATTAACTTCTAAAGGGCCAGGTTGCAAGCCCTTTATTTAGGCAAATTCAAAGTTTGCAAGCGTGAAAGTCATGGTTTGAATCATGAACATAAGGACATTATTCGTAGATGACTCAGGAATAAAGCTGCTAATTCAAGTCTGTTTGCAGTTTTTATTCCAGAGATTCCTTTTGGAATTTGAAGGAGGTGCTGAGCAAAAATACATGTTCAGATAAGGATTAGAAGCTGCCCTAAAGGATAAGATAAACTTTATATATTTTTTTGTTTCTTTCTATCATGGTTCCCATCTCTTTGAAGTCATTCRAGTCATTCAGTTCTTTAACAAAAAAAGAAAACAGTCTAAGAATCACTAGTTGATAAATCAGTTTTGACTAATTATTTCAGCTACCAATTAACTGAATACAAGTCCAATGACACTGTGATAATTCAGAACACAGTTATTCRATTAACATTTTAAAAGCAAAACAAATTTCCAAAAGATAGCTATAATATGCCACTGTAACTCGTTACGAAAACATTTTGCTAAGGTGACTAAAATTCCAAAAATGAATCTCTACATAAAGCTCAGTTATATGTATGGTGTCTACACACTGAGCAACTATGGCATTTCATCTACTACGCTATGTAACTGCTTACAAAGCACTTTGAGCCTGCAAAGGTTCCTAAATGAATTATTAGAGCAAGCAAGAAAAGAAGAATGTCRTTTCATGGTATTTCAAAATTTATTTTCATTTCACTTTGGAATAAAAACAAGATGTTTTTCTTTGAAGAGATGAAAAAGAGAGGAAAGAGACACCTAAAATAATGAAGATATTTTCTTGTTTAGCTCTAGCTCCTCACTGCTGTCCCTGGGATATGCTAACYACCTGCATAGTAACATATATCTTTAAGCACTTTGATATCTTTGAAAATCTAGCCCTATATAATTTTCCCCAGTGTCTCACACATGACAGAAAGAGTGACAGAAGCCAAAGGAGGCTATGTACATGCTTAAATGACAAGATCATATCCTTTACATCACTTCTCTCCCACCATTATCTTTACTGTTCCTTAGTATTTCAATTTTTTTTTTCTTAAACATCTGACTAATTTGCGAGTTTTTTTATGTTTACTTAATAGGACTGGGGTGATGAAGTAGGGTCATAGTTGTAAAGAGCGATAGTTCACAGGATAGTTCACAAAATAATTAAATTATGAAGGGGGAAACTAGATCTAGTGCTATCAGATTAAATGCTAGGAGAGATGCACAATACCCCTTRCACAGATTTTCCAGGGAAGTTCTTTGCATGAGACGCAAACACAAATATACAAGATTTTGATGGAAGAAGTCTGTATTTTTGTTTGCCTTCTGATTCTACCTTCATTTTTTGCTTGCTCTTGGTTATGAAGAATTGCATACGCTTAAAATTTATCTCTGTTTGAAGCTTATTCTATTTTCTCTGTTTCTCTGTTGAGCAAGCKGATGTACTCCTGCTGAGTGCTTTGGCAGCAAATCCGTATTTGTGTTTAGAGTGGGACAAAAGGGAGCACCACTCTCTACAGAAGAAAACAAACAAACAAACACAGATTTCTCACTATTCAGTCTAAGAAGTCAGAAGGACCTATGTAATATTTTTAAACCAAAAATCATGCTAATAATACAAAGCTCCTCTACATTACTGAAATTTTGTAACTTTTAAAATCTAAAATTAGTAGTTTGTATTATTTTTATTCATAATCTTATTTTTTCCATTACTGTCTTAATTTTTTAAAACAATCTAGATAAGCAAATCTAAAAACACTGAGGATATGACTTACCCCTCTATGGCTATCTAAAAAGAAAGATGTCCAGTCCAAACTGGTTGCTTATGCTCTTTTCTCATGCAATGATAAGTAAAGGGTTCTGTATCCCACTGTTATGGTATTTGCTACACAACGGGATGCAGTTCCCAGAGGAGAAGGGCATCTCCAAAGGCTATAAAGAAAACCTAGAAGATTATCTTAGACTAGGTTTATAACTTCAGATATCTGTGGTTAAGTCATATGTACCCCAGCCTTATGCTAAAGGTTTGCTGAGAATCAAGACTATGAACTCCATGGTACTTTAGAACAGAGAAGGCTGTTGCCATTCTTCTATACGTCGTGTTTAATAATGCTAATGGGAGTTCTGAGTGGACACAAAATATACTTTTATAGTAGACTGGACAGTCTGAAGTTTGAGGTGACTCTTGTTTTTGTCTCCAAGTGAACAAGCTATACAGAATGAATTGTTGTTTGGATGCTTTTAAAAATAAACAATATTGTGCAATTGCACAAAATCTTTTTTAGGCAATTTGTCATTTAGGCAATGACAGCTTGACAACCTCTTGTTTCATTTTTATGTCATACATTCTAAAGCTGGACTGGTGATGATATTAAATGTTCCAGCAAGTAAGCAAAACTGCTAAAGGAAAATGGTATCTTGTACAAGTTTCCAGTCTCCACATTCTACAGATGAATGGCATTAGCTTTTAAAGAAAATTTATAAATATTAATTAAAATTATARTCTGTTCATCACTAGAGACATTTTCTAAAAAGTATGTTGCAGAAAATCCATGTAGTCTTGTCATCTTAGTATTTATAGGTRACATTTTATATTTAAGGATGGAATTACATAAGGACCTAGAATAGTCGTACTCCACTAAAATATTAGATTCCTTGGAGCATATCAAACAGTTGATGAATAGTAAAAAAAAATCTGAAATTTATTTGGCTTTCCAGTTATCTTTCACAGATTTTTTAAAAGGTTATTAAAAATTAAGATTAATTCAGAATAATTATGNCAGAAAGTTCAGAGTAAGAGATTGGAAATAAGAGGTCAGCTTTCTACATTTGCAAATACCAAAATGAGAGAGAGAAATGGATTTAGTAGGTGGCCCACAGATGCATAATAATTTTACTAACATCCTATTACTGCTACTGCTATATTACTGATACCACTAAATAGTTATTTAGATTACACATAATGTGGGAAAATTGTGAGGAACCTAATATATACAGACTATTAAATGAGACTTTCTCTTGTATAGATTTGCTTTCCCATTAAACGGGAAATGAGACAGTGGTCATACCAATTTTCATTAAACACTATTTTTTAGGGCATGTTTTCATGGTAAAACTGAGTTACTCTCATGGTGAAACTGAAAGGGATAATTTCAGCTTTTCTCTCTTTTTACTAGCTTTGTACCAGCTCCCACCTTTCTTTGTGCTGATAGTTTTGTGTGTGTTGTTTCTCCCATGAGCTGACAGAATTAGGAAGTGCACTGTTGTGGTGATGTTGGCTAACTACACAGTGGGTGCACCAGCAAGAGCTGAATCACAGGTTGCGGAAATGATTAGACCCATCCAGCTGACACTTCTGAGGTTGCATCTGGAATAATGTGTCTGGTTTTGGGTCCCCAGTACAAGGACGAGATTAACAGTTTGGAAAAAATCCAACAGAGAACCATGAAGATAACTTTGTTTAATTATGTGGTATAACCATAATTTATTTTATATAGACAGTAGTAAGAAGTATTTATTCTATGTAGAATGAACTATTTATTGCCTAGTATACTGATTTAACATAGAGGAGTTCAGACATGGTATGTTATCAAAGGCCTTGAAAGTTAGGACACAAGWTGGGGTTATGAACAGAACATCAAAGCCCAATTACTGGTAGTTAAAGGAATGAAAACGTGGAGATAGGCAAAACTGATTTGAGGAGTAAYGGATAGAACAAAGAATTAATTTTCAAAATATGTAAAACGCAACATTAACAGATATTCACATATAATCAGAAGTTGCAGACCCTTGAAGAAAGAGCAAGATGTAAAAATGTATTATAAAAAGTATAAAAATAACCTTATATGAATCCTAAAGTAAGAGAAAGTGAATATCAGCATCAGATTCACTCTCCTACTGGCAAAGAATTCATGATGCTGATAATCATATCACTGTATCATTGTAACACTCTTTCCCCCTCACCAAGACTGAAGCCAAAATTTCAAGACTCATAAGGTCAGTGGAGAAGTGAGCATAGCATCAAAGAGAAGGGGGTAGATACCAGGAGGGTTTCTCTGTGCAATAATTTTTAACGTTATTATTTATGAAATTTGATTTGTGATAATTAGATAATCCAAACTGTGAGTGTTAGTGTCATTATAACTGGACTAATAACAACTCTCTGTTATATTTTGGTTAGACTATTAAGATTTTAATTAATCAATAAATGTSTGGGCTTCACAGCTAAGATGTGTTCCCTCTACATTTGTTTTGCTCCATACAATTCCTGTTTTGTGAAGTAGTAGAATGCAAAATGTAAACTTTTAACACTTGCATTTCTGAAAATTTACTCACTGCTAATCTGGAACTTTCTGTTGACTCTTAAAATCATTTTAAAAACTCAGTATCAGRGATATAGTCCAACATTCCCTTCTAAATAAGTCTGTCAGTCAGTTTATTGCGTTAAGCATTGTCAGGATGATACATGTCATCCAGGACAGGAGGGATTGAAGAAGAGAGAAGAAAAGATGAAGGAAGAAAGTTGGTAAAATTACAGAGATCATAAAATTTTCAAGAATCATTTGTGCCAGTGTTTAGTTTGTCATTCAACATTTTTTTAGTTCTTTTTTATTATTTTTCTCTATAAAATATCTTGCTTCTTTAAGAAAAAAAGGAAGATAAGTAAGAAAAGAGACCTTATCAATGTTGTTCTCAAACTCTTCCTCTAGAAATTGATTTATTTTCTTGCCTTTCTCTTGTCTTGGAGTATCTTTGGCAGATGATTTCCACAGGCTCTGAAATGAGCTGTGTCCAGTCCTTTGCTCAGCAGCGCATAGAAGGGTTGATTGTATCCTTGTTCTCTGGAGTTTCCCTCCTTCCCCTCACTTTTTTTTTCTTTTTTCGTTTTTTTTCTTTTTTCTTTTTTTTTTTTTTNTTTTTTTTAAGCTCTGTTATTCTCCTGGGAATTTTGCATGAAGGAATTTAATAGTCAAATCTTCCCATTTTTTGTTGCTGTTGTTGCGCATTTTTCCTATTGTCATTTTTCCCTCCCATCTTCAGGGTTTTTAATCACTGGTGATCACAGTCATTTAAGGCTTTATCCGGTCTTCAGGGATTCCTTATAAATTTGACATTAAAGAGCTATTTAACAGCACAAAAATGGCATTAATACTCCTGTAGAGAGGAAACTATTGGTTTGGCTTTCATCCTACCAACAATAATTGAAGAAAAGTGTATTATTTCCATCTTCTCCGTACTGCATAGATTTGTGGATGTTTCTGCTCTGCTTACCTTATTTTAAATGCATTTCTCAGCAGTGCCAGAGGGAATATTTGTAGGGTGTATTTGTAAAACTAGCATTTAAAGTTTAAAAACCTGTCTACTTTAATCTTTCATCATATCTACATTATTTCTAAAATTAAGACAAAATCAGGAAAAAAGACACCTGACATAAAAAATGCATAAGATACCCAGAATGACCTAAAGGATTATAAAGACTTTACTCATTTTAAATTGAAGGAAAGTTGTAATATTAATGACTGTAGTAGTTGAATAATATATGCAGTAGTTGAATTAAAACCTACCTTTACCAATGGCAACTCCCTAAGTTCCTTTGAACATTGTTGTACAAATTTTGAACAGCTACGAAATGTCAGAGCTTTACTTAAGCCAAAAGTTTTGCATCCATCAAGGTCCTTGCCTTATCTGCTGTGTACAAAGCCACTGACATCCACTGAGCCCACTGAGATATTTCATCTACTTAAATGGATTTTGAGCAKGCACTTTTGTTGCATATATCTCTTATGGTTTTCCCTAGGGTTGAGCATCACTTTTTAAAGAGGAGATTGTGCCACCTGTTATCACTTATGGCATTTGAGCTTTGAGAATCTGTAGACTAGATCTAGCTATTCTTTTAAACTGGGTGCGTCCACTATTATGTGAAGTTAATTTTTATAGTGCTGTAAAAAAATACTTAGCCTGTTTCTAGGAGGACTGGAAAAAGAAGAATCTAAAAACATAGCAACTCTACAACTTTAAACCTGTAAAATCCTTGCAGGAAGCTTCATGTCTAGACACTACTAGAAATCACCACTATCAACCTTCTTCTGAGAAAGCTCCAGTGTGCATACACAGACAGGAGTATGCATTGCTACAACATTATACGAACTAAGTCTGCTGCTGTTAACATTTCTCTTGTTAAGGTTAACAAGCAGTAGTGAGCTACAAAACGATTTCTGCAATTCTACAGATATTTTAAAGTGGGCCAATCTTACACTTTTTTTCAGAAACACAATTTTCTATAAGTAATCCCAGTATATCCTTAGTTAGGAATAGGGACAGTTTTTGGAGATACTGTTTCTGTAAAAATAAGATGYCTAACCTCTGGTAGTCAGAAAAGAAAAAGGAAAGTTAGGAAATTCATTTATAACATCAGGATGAAAGAGTATCTTATAAATACACTTGGAAGGTTGAAAGAGCTAATGAGAGAAATAAGAGAGCAAATTTTGAGCARAAGAAATAACCCCATTTCCAAATGGTCCTATGGGCTCAGGGAACAAATTTAACTAAAGTTTGTGGCACAAAAACTCTGTTAGTCTCTATATATTCTTAGAAATGGTGTTTGAAGATTATATTTTTATATATTTTTTTTCTCTATATCCCTAACTGTGTAACATTTTAGTCAATGAAACTATAGGGAAAGCTGTCTGCATATTCCTCTTCAATATCAGGTAGGCTCCATCCTTTACTAATTGCAATATTCCTTTTTTTTTTAAGGATATCTTTTGGATATATTTCAAGGATATATTTTTGGCCCTAGGAGAAAAAGAGGTCCAGGAGAACTGGCTAGTATTCAAGCATCACTTCTTCCAAGTTCAAAAGCAGTGCATCCCAAGGAGAAAGAAGTCCAGCAAAGGGAGCRGGAGACCTGCACGGATGAACAAGGAGCTCCTGGCAAAACTCCAATAGAAGAGGAAAGTACACAGAATGTGGAAGAGGGGACAGGCTACATGGAAGGATTATAAGAATATTGTCGGAGTGTGCAGAGATGAGACAAGGAAGGCTAAGGCCCGTTTGGAATTAAATCTGATAAGGGATGTCAAGGACAACAAGAAGGTCTTCTTCAAATACATCAGTAGCAAAAGGAAGACTGGGGAAAATGTGAGTTTTCTCCTGAATGGGGCAGGGGCCCTGGTGACAAAGGCTACAGGGAAGGCAGAGTTACTGAATGCCTCCTTTGCTTCAGTATCCACTGCTAAAGGCGGCCCTCAAGAATCCTAGAGCCTGGAGACGAGAAAGAAAGTCTGGAGAAAGCAAGACTTTCCTTTGGTTGAGGAGGATAGGATTAGAGATCTTCTGGGGAAACTTGAAACTGAAAGTCCGTGGGCCCGGATGGGATGTATCCACGAGTSCTGAGGGAGCTGGCAGATTTTGTTTCCAGGCTGCTCTCCGTCATCATTGAAAGGTCCTGGAGAACTGGAGAGGTGCCTGAGGACTGGAAGAAAGCCAATGTCACTCCAGTCTTCAAGAAGGGCAAGAAGGAGAACCCAGGCAACTATGGGCCGGTCAGCCTCACCTCCATCCCTGATAAGGTGGTGGAACAGCTCATTCTGGATGTCATCTCCAGACATATGGAGGAGAAGAAGATGATCAGGAGTAGCATTCACCAAGTAGGATTCACCAAGGGGAAATCCTGCTTAACCAATCTGATAGCCTTCTATGATGGAATGACTGGCTGGRTAGATGAGGGCAGAGCAGTGGAGGTTGTGTACCTTGACTTCAGCAAGGCTTTGGACACTGTCTCCCATAACATCCTCCTAGRCAAGCTCAGGAAGTGTGGGTTAGAAGWGTGGACAGTGARGTGGATTGAGAACTGTCTGAAAGACAGAGCACAGAGGGTCGTCGTCAGTGGTGCGGAGTCTAGTTGGAGGCCTGTGGCTAGTGGTGTCCCCCAGGGCTCAGGACTGGATCCCATCCTGTTCAACTTCTTCATCAATGACCTGGATGAAGGGACAGAGTGCCTCCTCAGCAAGTTTGCTGATGATATCAAGCTGGGAGGAGTGGCTGACACAACTGAGGGCTGTGCTGCCATTCAGAGAGACCTGGACAGGCTGGGGAGCTGGGCGGAGAGGAACCTSCTGAGGTTCAACAAGGGCAAGTGCAGGGTCCTGCACCTAGGGAGAAATAACCGTAGGCACCAGTACAAGCTGGGAGCTGAACTGCTGGAGAGCAGCTCTGCAGAGAAGGACCTGGGAGTGCTGCTGGATGACAAGTTGACCATGAGCCAGCAGTGTGCCCTTGTGGCTAGGAAGGCCAAAG
>NW_028186138.1:34787-60648 GCF_003343005.1 Rhea americana
TGAGCAGGGAGGTTGGACTAGATGATCTCCCTTCCAACCTCAACCATTCTGTGATTCTGTGATTCTATTATAGGTGCCACAGCTTGACAGCTATCTTCTGCATGGCTGTTATTCAGGGCATTACAAAGCATTTTTAACAAATGAAATCTGTTTCAGAAAAATTTTACTTAAATTTATCAAGCTGTTTCTACTTTAATAAGTTAGATGTTTGTGAAATGAGAATAAATTAAATTATTTTCATCTATTTGCTGACAGATCTTAATTACTAATGATTCACAAAAGGGAAATCTGTTATTAGTGATAAGAGGATCATTTTTCAATAATCTATTTAATTATTCACAGAAATAATACTCTGAGAATTTTACATTTATCTCAACTATTTTTTTTTCAAATGAGTGGAAAATATCCTAAGTAACAAGCTGAAAATCATTATTAGACACACASACATATATATAATCAAGTACAAAGCTAACTTCATATACTTTTGAGTTTATATAAGGCTAACTGCAATTTTCAGAAAAATTCATTCTCAACATTTGAAGGAATTAAAAACACTTATCTCCACATTTAGGGATCACCTCATTATAAAGAATACTAGATGCAAAGGCCTTAATATGATAAAACTTTCTATAATTACACTATAAATAGGATTTWCTTTCTCTCATTAAAACTGGTTTCTAACCAGATGAAAGTGTAGAGTAGCTGTGAAGTATAATAGAACTTAAATATCCCTATCAAGTGAAAAATAATAGTTCAGGATTATCACGAATAACTACAGACTTATGTTTATAGAACAAGGTAAAATGATACTTTCACCCTCTGCAAAGTATATGCTTAAAAAATTCAGATGTAATCATGCTTCAGAATAATAAATTAAGAGCTTAAAGTGAGCAGCTCTGAATCTGAGTTTAAAATTAAAAACTAAATTCTGCTTACAGCTGCCTAGGTATAAATGTAATGTTTCTGAAAATCAGTGTCAAAAGGGCAATTTTTTTCTCTCATACTTCAAATCTCAGATAAATAAGTTTTATGATGATACTGTGATATATACTAGACTAAGTAGAAGGAAAACATATTCTTTTGTACTTAAACTAAGACTAAATAGAAATAAAACTTCTGGGAAGCCATTGAGATCATTGAGAAGAAAAGGCAATATTTTTATTTTATCATGGCCAGAGGCACAACATGACCAGAGCAAATTAAGCACAGCTAGGTGTGTATCCATATACATTTGGACAGAATTTATTATGTGTTCCTATCTTCCAATTTTTTTAATGACTAAAAAATCACCTATCCATTAAAATAACATTTGGATACTAGTTGTAGTAAGCATTTACTAACAATGGTGTCATAGGTATGGAGGTCAGACAAAAGAAAACTAAACAAATGAAAGTTTGTCTGACAAGTAATTTTGATCAAAAGGAATAGAATCCAAATAACCTGGATCTTAAACCAATATCTAAATACAAAAGCACTTATTTTAAGCTGTATGATGTTTTTCTGTCTGTCTCCATCTTAATAACTTGTGAACCTGGTGGTTCATTCAACTAAGCATGAGAGGAGGATAGTAGTCTTAAAGATAACCTATTTCCTGCATGTTTCCTAGAAATAAGGGGTTTGGAAGAGGAGAGATGAGACCTGAAACATTTTCAAGACACCTTTAATAAATACATTTAGGATATATATACATATATATATGTACATCTGTATTTTATATATTATATATCATATATTTTATATGTCTGTGTGTGTATATATGTATRTATGTATATAGGATTTTTCCTCCGTTGGTAGAGTTGAAGGTGAGAGAGGTTCGCTTTGTAGAGGATTGTCCTATAGTTATAACTATGCTGTAGCTGGGCATAAGGATAGATAAATCACATAAAGAGATGATTTTAATAGGCAGCTGAAACTGTTCATATAGGAATAGTCATGTAGCATAGCCTTTTGTATACAGTTATGACTGTTAGGAGATGTTTTCTACATAGTTTAACATAATCAACAAAAATGGATCATGCACGTACTGCAAAGGTCACCTAGGACCACAGACCAGGATAGTTATAAGAACCAAAGGCTGGTTCAGGAAATCTCAGCCAGCCTAGCTGAAGATGCTGCTGCAAGGATCTTTGCAGCAGAGATCTCTGTCACTATCTGGACAGTGACTGRCCATCCTGTTTAACAGATCTGATTCCTGTGTGAGTGTTACTCTATGCCAAAGGTCACAATGGTTAGATGTTTTTTTGACTCACACTCTGTCCATAAGTGTCTGTGCAGTATGATTCCAACTCTCCACTGAAAACATATTTCCTTGTCTATAGCTCTTCAGTTATTTTACTACACTCGTAGGAACCTTGTAACCACATTATTTAATTCTCTGATTTATTTTGTAATGATAATTTACTTCTCTTTCGGACAAGTTATATCCAATAATGCTTTAAAATATTGAACAAAAATGAATAATACTGTGCCTAGCAGGATAATCTTCAAGTCTGACTTTATATCTCCTCTTTCTATATCGCATGTATAATGAATTTATTTTGATACACAAATGACTGAAAGACATAGCTTTTTTGTCAAAAAGTAGATTGCAATTTTGAGGTGATGCGTAAAAATGTTCATAAATATTCYATCTTCCTTTTCCTCTCCCTCTCCATTCTGCTCACCTTGCCTCTAGGTGTTCTTTCCAAGAGAAGATCAAAGTGAGACAAAAGCAGAGCCTTGACCCAACCCCTTCCCTCTACCTCAGCTTACTAAAGTGTCRTCCAGGGTCTCTTCCACTCCTTTTCTTCACTGAGAAAGGAAGATTTTACTAGGTTTAAGGAGATACCAAGAGCAAGCATCATCGATTACATATGCATACTTTACCCAGACTTTATCTATTTGCTTTGGCCTACTACTTGAACCTAGAGTGAAGAAAAGGCTGAAATTCAGCTTAGTTGGAGAGGATGGTAAAATAATGTGGTAGAAAGGTTTGAATTGCTCTGGTACTGTATATGAGTGTGCAAACCAGCTATTCAGCATAAGTAGAACCTGAAAATAATAGACAACATACTTTTGCAAATATTTAATTTGCACTATATTATAAAAATCACTTTCTTTAACTTGAAGATTAACAAAAGAGTTCACAATAATTTGCTGTTGTCATATAATATCCAGATTTCTGTTCAAGTAAGTACAACTCCAGAAAATTAATGGATATTGCCACAGTAAGCTTTTGATTCTTCATGTATCCATGTTTGTAAATCCTTGGATAACAGATATTCAGTTCTATTAAATTGCATTATTTCATATTAAAATAGATGAATGAAATAGCTATAAGCCAAATATAATTCACATAGCTCAAACTATTTTGAAGAATAGAAATAGTTTGAGTAACCTTCAAAGACAAGATATTGGGAAATAAGGCTTAAGTCTTCCTAACATAGTGGAGTACTATGATGTTAGAGTGCCTAAGAGTGCTCAGTGTRTGATATTTAAAAGCTATATTTTCATCTGGAGATATATATATTATTATCTTAGAGTGAAATTACTGATGTATATAAGAATGTAAGTACTTGTACTAATGTCACTTCCCTGCAGGATATAGTATAATCAGTTTTCTCAGTGATTTCTCAGCTTTTTTTAAGATTCTCTTTGATTTCTGACATCATGCATCCATTTATTCCTGAGTTCTTGGCGGATCTATTTTAGTTAAGTTTCAGAATGCCATCTTTCTGGTTTCAGAGAACATAGAAAAAAAGTATCTATTGAATAAGTTAATACTTTTGGCAGACATTTCTTTTACAAAACTATGTTTTTTTTTCTCTAGAAAAATAGACTGTGATTTATGAAAACATCTTGGTTGCTTAGAAGTATTTTGATATACCTGCCACCTAGTTTTTCAAATACATGTGCTTTTTAAATGGACTGAAAATTATTTTTTTCCTAAAATTTTGAAGATTGAATCTTAATTAATGAAAAGCTTTTGGGTCAGATTCTTATATCAGTTAAGAAAAGTCTCATTAATAACTACACATGTAACTACAATTAGGATCTGACTTTCCCTGCTTTCATATATTAAAGTTGCCCTATTTGACTGAAGCTGTTAGCTAAAATAGTTTCTGCTAGGAAGAGAAAAACAATAACAATCGAATATTTGAGGTAATTCTGTTTATTGACAGGGACAGTTTATGAGAATATGAATATGCTTAACACACACAAAAAAATAGTTAAAGACGTTTTCTTTCTTCACAATTCCAAATATTCTTCCAGAGATTTCTGTGGAAAATTACCAGATAACAATGAAAGGTAAATGTACACTTAAGGGAAACTTATCCTTTACTCTTGATACTCTCCTCCTCTCAGCTGCCTTCCTTTCCCAAAGTTTCCTCTTCTCTCCATGTCTCCTGTTCATACATCTTGTCAGTTGACCAAGTGGTAATCATGGTTGATTCAGAGGAATGCATTTGCTARCAATGATAAGCAATCTATGTCAATACATTTATGCTGATACTGATAAATAACTTGATAAGAAGGTATACTGGCAGCTGGGTGCTGTCTCATCAAAGAAATAAGAGGTTGAGTTTCAGCTGACTTTTCCTAACTAGAGAGACTGATTTGGATCTTTATCTTGTGCCCAGCTCCTGATTTTCATAATACTCTTAGGAATTTCAAATCTTTGAACCCTGTGCCCTTTGGCTGAAACTAATAAATAGGCATAATATTTATTAGATAGGAGAAGGTAAGATGWAAGTCAAATATGCAGCTCAACCAGAGAAGTCTTCCTTTTAGGATTCTAGGCAACTCTCCTTTTTTTGCTAACTTTTTCAATGTTATACTGCATGATCTATTAAAAGGATTATGGAGAAAGAAGTAAACAGCTATGTGATTAAGTTTAATGATGGTACAAAATTTTTTAAAAAGTAATACACACCACAAAACAGATTGCTGCAGATATTCCAAATTCTCTACATTTCTCTTTTTTTTTAGAATATATGAGACCTGCCCAAGCTCTCAATACTTTCTGTAATAGGACTAGCTTTATTTTATGGCTACACCACATTGGCAGCTCATGCTCCAACTCCTGCAAATATATTCAGATGTTTTTTTCCTCATTTGACYACATCAAATTGACAAATTCTCTTTTGTAGAAAAATTCTTCTCATTAATCCTTTAGTACCTTTAGCCTCCGAACTTTGAACTATTATATTTCATTCCACTTCTGTAATTCCTCTCTTTAGGACATCCAAATCCTCTCGATTCAGTCTCACTGACCTTTTATTAGAGATGTCCCAAGTAGTCCTATATAGTCCCATACAGTCTCATATAGTTTTTGTCATTAACAAAACRGTATGTATGATCATTCCCAAGGCCRATGCTTGAGGCATATCCATACTGATTTTTCTCCAGCCTCTCTAGCTGTTTGAGTGTAACCAGGGATAGTCTCCCATTTGAAAAGCTTCTTTCACACCTTATGGCAATTTCTAACATCACTGTGTTCAATATTAACTTTCCTTTGAGGAATCTTATCAAATGCTTAGCTTAAATCTGCATAGTTAGCTTTATTTTATTAGCCTCTCTAGGAAATTAGTTCTCTAAAAAGGTATTAAGTTAGTCTGACACAATCTATATGAGATAAAACTGTGTTGTAATATAAGTTCCGTTTACCTCCATGTCTTTAATTAGTATTTGTTCATAATCTGTTTTGCATAGCAAACCAAACTAGCTGCCTGAATCASGTTCTTTCCCCATTATTTTTTATCTTTATATTACACTTGTTCTTTCTCAAATTTACCACTCCCAAATTTACAGATTAATTTTAAATGGTGTTTATTAGATTTGTATTATCATGTGCCAATTCATTCAATTGTCTTAGGACAGAGGTTGTCAAGTCCCTTTACTTCTGTCACATTTAGAGATCACAATTTTGTTTCTAAATCAGATTCTGTAATTTGTATTGTGGTTTTTTTCTTTTGCAGCAGATAACATAATATTTTCCTCACATGCACCTCATAAAAAMCCCCACCAAGAATAGGATTAATTAAAACTTTTGTCCATTTCTAGTTCATCTTCACTGTCTTCTTATTATGAACATACAGAAATCTTTTCTAGCTTCTCTTCTTTATATCTGTGAAGAGTAATGTGTAAAGAATACGCATAACAGAATATTTTGATGTTTTAATTTCTAATGCCAAGACCAGCTCTATAAGGTACCTAGTCTTTACACTCTTTGACCTCTAAAATATTGTCTTTCTCCGTATTCTCTCCTTATTCCTCTTTCTCTTTGTCTCTTTTTAAAACTCTTTTAACATTCATATTGAAAAGTCATTTCATACAAGTGTTTAGTTTTCTAACTGTTCTGACACATTTTGCTTAAGAGCTACTTCAGGTATTTTCTAAACTCAGATCTTTAATTTATCCAAACATRTCAACATAACAAATTGATTTCCCTACTGCCACAAAAATTGCCTTTCTGAAATCCCAAATATTAGTTATGGACTTACTTCTATCTTGCAGTTTAACATCAGCTGAATCAGCTCATAATTGCTGAACCATATTTTATTTACTGCAAGGCTGCTGTTATTCTTAACAGCTTCCTAAAGATGATATGATTGTCCAGCTATAGCTTAATATTACATTATTAACTGAATTCCTCATTTTCTTCTTAGTTGTATCATTTGTTCATCTGTGCAGGTTGTTTCYGTCTCTCTGTTGCAGTTGAAATGAAGCGACAATGCTCTATATTTTTTTAGTATTGGACCATTGATCTTCCATGTCACTTAATTTTTAGCTTGCTCTATAGCGTGCCAATTCTGAACTGTTCCTCAGATGGTTGTCTCAAAGCCAGTGTGCCACATTTGACTTCTGTCCCGCTCAGCGCTTTAGCACTCAGCCTGCTCTTAAGTAATGCACATGTTACTCTCGAAGCATTCTCATGGGTAGTTCTTTTTTAYTAGAAAGAGCTTGCCTTAAGAAAGGCAAGACAGTCTGTGGACTAATATAGATGAACTACTGGATTCATGTCCAGCTCCTGTCTCCACACCTCCAACCTCCATATTATAATTTACAGCTACGATTCTGTCTTTACACAGGGACTAGTTTGGTGTAAGGGAAGCCTTTATTTTCAACTCAATAGATGGTTGGCATTGACACTCTTTCTGGATTAATTGGAATATTGTTGCTTTTAATGACTGTTGCCACCTCTAGTTTCTCCAGTGGCAAAGATTTTTCCATTTTGCCACATAAAATCCTTCATTAAAGTTCATTCAGTTTCTGTGATATTCTGCATCTTCAGTAGAAAACTTCCATCAGTTCCATCAAATAGTCCAGATCTCTAAATTTACCTTCATCATTTTCTGTGATACACGAGAAACAAATATTTTTTTCCAAAATATACACATACTTTTTCATCCAACATTATTTCCATACAAACCTTGATAGATATGAGATTAAATTGAGATTTTTCTGAACACTCAGGGGACAATAATTACATTTTTTTTGTTTGTTTCACAGTGACACAAAACATGTATTACCCTAAACTTCACATTARTTTTTAAATGATAAAAAAGCCCTAAATTCAGTGGTTGCCCATGAAATCATTTGCTCATTTTGTTTCTTCTACCARTTCAGTAGGATGGGAGTAGGGAACTTCATTCCTACATGAGCCCCGAAACACAGGTTTGCAAGTCTTGGAAGATCATTGTAGAACATCAAGGAATTAAGATTTTTTTAGTGTTTAAGGTAGTAAAATATTCCTCTACTTACTTTCCAAGTAACAGTCACTATTAAAAACCTTTGTAATTYTCTTAGAGAATCAAAATAAGAACTCATTCAAGTATTTAAAATGWATAGTATTCAGTAAGGTTTTCATTTAAACAATATCCCTTATTTAATTTTCCTTTAACCAGAAAGAGCTTTTCCTAAAGAAAGCTTCCCATTTGATAGTCTCTTAGGTGGTAACAAAGATGGTAATAACTTCTCTTTTTTTGTGAAAATGAGGAGATATTATAGTATAAAATCTGAGAATACAGGTCTGGAAAGGTCATCTAGTTGCTGCCCTGAGGCAGAATCTGCTCAAACCAACAGTTAGCTGAGGAGGTCAAAAGCTGTTTTTATTGCTGTCCTTGCTGAATTCAGATCTTCCTTCATTCAAGATGAAACAAGACAAATTACACAAAAGGCTGGAAAAAAGAACAGCATGCACAACAAGCAGTCTCATCTGCTACTCTGAGACCTTCCAAACTTGTGGAAACATCAGGATATTTAAGAGACTGCTTTTTACCTGCTTTTTCCCTGTGGCTCGCAGCAGCACTGCGATAAAGATAGTCTTGGTTCACTAAACTGACTTTTTTTTATCAAAGACAAAAAAGACAGCAATAGGAAAGAAGAAAATAAAAAGGTACGGAAAGAAAGCACAAAAAAAGATGTTTGTAACATTATGGAGCCAATTTTTGTGCTCTAAATTATGTCCAAGATCTTGCCAAAGCCAGTGATAGTGAAGATAGTAATGTAATATGAATAGTATCCTTTGCTTTTAGTCGGGATGTTTGTGAGACCAAGGATATTCAGACCAAACAATGGAGATGATTGAGTAAGTGAAGAAWGGACTGAGGTTTATTGCCAGATTTCCCTGTGAAGATACTTTTTAAAGACTTCATAAAAGAGCAATAGATGAAAAAGCTCAATGGCTCAGTATTTTATTGAGAGTGCATTCTGAGAACATTTTTAACATATCATTTTAGGTGCATTGATTTTTGGTTTCCTATTTCTCAAATTTATGACACATAATTTCAGCTTAGCCTTTTCTTAAATTTCAGTAGATATTTTTTATTCTCATTCACATTAATTCAGCCTTCTTCTTTGACTTCTGAAATTTCTTGTAATAGATACAGTTGAATTTTKTTACTGTGACCTTTGCACTTTTCATCTTCAAGTTATCTTCTAAGCATTCAAACAAGAATATTCACAATTGTGGTAAAAGTAGATACTTACATATATATATTCCTGTGTTGTAGAAAAAATGAAACAAAGGATAGAGTGACCTAGCTTAAGGTTTAGAATGCAAAATAGCAGTGACAAATTAATATGAAATATAAATATGGATAAATGTTTGCTGTAATCAGCAAATTATGTGAAGCAGTACATAGAGATTGCCATATAGTGTCTGAAAGTTTCACCTAGGGTTAAAGTTTGGAAAATGAGCTCTTACTGCTAAACCTTCAGGTGGCTGAGGAAAAACACTGTCTTTACATATGCTCATGAATATGTACAGAAACATTAAGATAATACTTTAAAAATATTATTGACAAAACATAAGACCAATAATAGTTCTCTTCACTRTCTTGATTCTCTTTTTGTTAAACCTTACTTCAGTCTTTAAGCTAGCAAAAAGTAGTAGATGTAGTATCTCTTAAATATACTCAGAATGTCATTAATATTATTAATTTACAGCCCTCACAGATATTGACATCTCTCACCTGCTCTTCTTAAAAAAGTGCACWAGAGCTATCATATAAGTCACTGTCAGTCATTTACCACCAAGCTATTTGAGGGCATTTTAAACTCACCACTGACTGGGCTGGGAGAGCTCGGTCAATGATGGAAGAACTGATGATACTATTTAGGTGCTACTACTGTAGAAATGTTCAATCTGTAAAGTTTAAGTGGCAGTATACAGATAGAAAGCAAGAAGAAAATCACACAGAACTAATTAGTGATCTTACAAAATTTGTTCATTATTTGCAGATGCAACAGAACATTTTTTTACCAGAATAACTTATTCTCCTGGGCATACTGAATGGCAGTAATATTAAACTCCAAGTCCAGACATCTGATGAACACAAAGTTCAGAGAGATAAAACCACAGGTCGGCAGGGTCATTGTCAAGACATTTCTTTCAAAAAAGACTGACTTCTGGTCTTTTGGGTTCCATGTATAAAATAAATGCTGAACAGCTCTTGTAATTTGCATAATGACTACTCTGCTGTGCCTTGAACAACTTAGTAGTCCTTAGGATCCCACAGCAGTATATCTCTACTTGAAAGTAACTCTTTTGAAATGTGCAATAGATTACCATTTCTCACAGCTTTCCTTTTTCCCATTGTAGTGGCACTTGTCAAAGTCAGTATCTGTTTATTGTGAATAATGGAAAGTTTTTCTAGTGCCTCTTGGTATTTCTACATGTATTTATTGTTTGTAACATGTCATATGTTTCCTTGATATTCAAAAATAATATGTTGTTTCATCCTCTTGCACGGCTTTTCTCATGAGTAATGAAAAAGCAAAGATCATGTAGCAGACAAAAGAGCTTTAAAAGAGAAAGATTAAAAGATTTTTTTTAAAGATTAATTTATCATTGTACTGGAGCTACCTTGGTAACAGTAATCATGACTTGGTGATGTAAGAAAATACAAACTAACTATATATGGTGCTGCAGAAGGGCATATTTCTCCAAGCTGAGAAAAATTACAGACAAAATTGAATTTAAGGAAACTGCAGACAGAAAAATATGAATAGAAACTGGGAGCACTTGAAGAGAAGAAAGCCAGGATTGTAGAATCCAGAAGGAATGAAGTTCATCTAAACATTCAACCTGGCTTCTTGTGCAGTAAAATGAACAATTAAAAATACACAACAAATGGATAAAAGATAAACAAATAGCAATCAATTATAAAATAAGAATGTGGAAAAGCAAGAAAAATGTTTACACTGTCTAGTTATAATATATATTCACTATTCTACTAATATTAACAGTACGATATTTCTACCATTTTCCTTGTCCTCCAAAATCAGGAAGAAAATAATCAAATAGGAACTTGGAGCTGTAAAGGAATGAAAACCTCTTAACAGAGGTGAYCAGATGCCTTAAACTGCTTGGGACAGCCCTAGAAATAGTTTATTGTCCCTCCTCCCTTTTTTAGAGTTTATTTACATATCTTGCCTTGTCAAGATTCAGCTCTGAGAACTTGCCCAACCAGAGTGCCACAGAAGGAAAATAACAGACATATACCAAACCTGACTCTTGCTCTTCTCCATGATGTAGTCTGATGAAAAGGATTTATCTCCTGTGTAGGGTGCTGTGATCAGAGGCATAAGTCAACATTCCATTTTGTTTAAAATCCCCTGAACCAGTTCCCAGTCGGTTCACCCAGTCAATGGAAATGCTGAAAAGATTCACTAATAGTATTTTTTTTAATTAGCTTACTCCAAAAAACTTTAATGGCAAAATCCTTAGAGACCTCTGGCCCAGCCATGTTACCTGAAGACAGGAAGCTATTGTGTCAAAATATCTAAAAAAGTAAAAGAGGCTGCCTACTAGTTAAAAGTTTACTAGTTTGTCATAAATCCAGGGAAATAAAGGAAAAAAAATAGATGGCTGAATTAATAAACAATGAAAGGAAAAAAATGTCATTTGAATGTAGCTTTATGAATGTTGTCAAACATGTTTGATTTCATTATATGATAAAATTAAGAATTGGCAATAGAAAAGATACAGTATATAAAACGTGTTAGAAAACATTCAATTTTACTTATACATTTGTTGATTAAAAATTATTTTAAATATTGATGAAGAACATTTTCAAATGGTTTACAAAATGGTTAACAAACAGTTCACACAGTGTCCTACTGTTTCTGACAGAGTCTCACTGAGATTGACGTTATGGCTGATATTATTCAACAACAATATTAATTACCTAGATGCAAGTATAAACTCATTTCTGATGGTGCTTTCAGATAATGCAAGTATAATAGAAACATAAATAATGACAAAGCATAACCAGAAGAGATCCTGCATCAGAGATCWGGAAAATCTGCTGACTGCCTTGCTTCTTCAGTAGCTCAGGTATACACTCTGTATCTACAATAAACTTCTCAAATTCTTAATGAATTAACACCTCCTAAGTAAAGAAGTGGGTAGAAAGAGTCCTCAGTATTAAATAGGATTCTCCAAAGCTCTCACACAGAGAATAAAATGCCTTTAAAATACATTTAAATGCAAAATGGTAGTTTTTGTGGGACAAATGAATAGTGATCCATGGCAAAATGGTAACTACGGTTATGGTGGACAGAAAAATTATTGTAAGCCTCAATGTGCTGTGGCTGCAAAACATCTAGCACCGTTGCAGGTTCTATAAAAGGGATCCTTAGCAAGTAGGAATATTGAGGTGATTTCTCTCTCCACACAGTTCTGGTGAAACTGATACTGAAATACCGATATTAAAATACCACATGGAGTTCTGGTGTCCATTTGTTTTAGTGCTGAAATATCAAGCACGGTTCAGAAAACCTTGAAACCGCAGCACAGCTACAATTTTCTAAGGGGCAAAACCAAATGTCATCCATAAGCATGCTTGAATTGTGATGCCTGCAATATGTTTGGACGTCACAGCTCAGATGTTCTAGACGAGTAGTGCAGGTTGCTGGGGAGTGTTGTGGCATGGCTATGGAAGTCAGTGTGCTGCAAATGTGTGTGTATGTGCTGCACGTATGTATGGATGAATAACGAAGAGATGATGCCATGTAGAGGGCTATGCTCCCACTGACATGCTGTTTCTAATACATGCATTATCTCTCTCAAAAATATCTTGGGTATGACCACAGGAGTGGCACAGAGTTTTTGATAGACTGCAACTGTCTCCTCACAATTTTTCTTTCCAAAAGTTTTCAACAACATTTATATTAAATTCAGCACTTATCATTAATTCCTCTTTGTGCTGATAAGCTCTTAGGTTTTAGCTGATGTATTCCTTCTCAGTATGTCCTAACTATATCCCTGACATTAAGTTTAATAATAAGAAAGAAATAATTCCTAAAAGCTTGAAGAAACAGATTCTATCTGTGGTGATTCCTTAGGCTAGATTCTTGCAGCATGAGTTAGGATAAAAGGCAGAAAGCCTATTGTTTTCTGAACGAGAAAGGAGACATATTGTTTCAGTTAATCATAGGTAATCCAGTACTAGCATCCTTGCAACACTGTGCTGTACAAACATGATGAGAGACTAGTTCATTTGTAAGGTATTAGAATAAATCCAGAAGAATACTTGTCTCAAGTCACTATGTCATCTCAAACTAGCTATAGTTAAATAACTAAGTCTAATAATATGAAGATCAGAAATGTACTCAGCAATAAAGAAAGGATAAAATAATGACCTACCTCCAAAGATAAAATGTCAGTGTACAGCATTATTTTTGAATGAACAAACATTAAATTAATGTTTGATATTTTATAATTTATAGTATGCTGCTGAAGAACCTAAAATCTGTTAAGAAAACTGATTAATACAAAGTTTTAATATCTTCTATGTATCATGCTATTATATTATTAATGAATGAATAAATAAAATAAATCATATGCTTGCATAAGTCATATCCACTGAGGGAAGAAAATGTGATGTCTCAGCCTCTTCATATGTGTCTGGAAATAAAATGATTTTGTGGCAATAGGAGAAAGAGAAAATATTTATACAAGCTATATGCTAATTACAGTCAAAAGAAATTCATAGAGTCACAGGAGGCTGGGGGTCAGCCATTATGCAATGGTAAGCAGAGCTTTGGAGTAACCTCTGCAATATTGGTATATTTATCCTTTTCCTGAGATAGAACAGCCCAATATTTTTTGACTGTTATAGACACTTCAAGGTCTTAATCCAATATCTAGATGTGTAAGAGTTCTTTCCGTGAAATGCCAGCTGTCTGGCTATGTAAATATCTACGTGCCTTTCTGCTTTTATGTAATCCACAGACTTAACTCCTTTACAATGCTGCAGGCTAAAGGACTTTTCTCTGGAGTGTGATGGTTCGGGGTTTGGCTGTAGCAGAGGAGATGAGATGTCCTGAGACACCCTCTCCAGGCAGAGCAGGCACAAGTGAAGCATCTCAGCACGTTTGCTATGTAAAGTCTTTTAAGCTTGTTTTCAAAGAGCATCTTGCTCTTCCCCAGTGCTTGTTGCCACGTAGCTGCTGGAGCATAAAATGTCTGGGGAACTGGGGGAAACATGAAGCTCTCTTTATTTTGCTAACCTGGCAACTCACACAACATTGAGCCCAAGGAGCGTTACCACGTGCAGCACTCAACAGTTCAGACACAGTGGTCAGGCTGACTCAGCGTGGGTTGTTCTGTTAGCCGAGGATGGGGTCTGTATTTGTCTCAGAATAAAGACTTGATTAAAACTCTCACTCTTTAAGCACTTCCAGACAGAGCAATAAACATGCCAGCATGGCTATTAGGTCAGGCTAGCATAGAGAATACCTTTGTTTAGTCTGTGAAATCAGGTTTTAGAAACCTTTCCTTTTTCAAACAATTGTAACGTTAAGTATGTGTGAGGTGAAAGCACGATCCCGACCTTCCAAAGCCATGAATATAAATGTGAACACATCTTCTAGACTTCATGGAGAGGAAAATTTATCAACTGCCTGCATTGTACTAGAGAACTGCAAGTCCRTTGTGTTTGCAGTTGAAATCTTGAATGAAGCATTTGCATTAACATTGATCTAAGAGCAAAAGCAACTCATTGTTTAAACAGGAAGTGCTGATCCATAATAYTAGACAGTCTTGAAAAAGTAGAGCATTTACTTGTTAAGTGTTACCACAATCTGGCAATTCTCAGATGGTCTAAATTCACTTGAAGGAAAGAGAGGAAAGGATAGAAAAAGAAAGAAGTGATAATTAATTCTACTTGAAAGAAGTAATCTAGACCATCTAGACATCTAGACAATTAATCTAGACATTTTATAAGAAATGCTAGAAGCTATCCAATTGACCAAAACAAACCAAATCCCACACGAAAACATATCAGATCAGATGAAACTAAATCAAATCAGGCAAGAAATATAGCATTCAAACAAAATTATTCCAAAAGAAAGAAACTATAGAAAATAAAAACAATGAGATGTTTGCTAAAATATACCAGAAAATCAAAATAAATAAGAAAAAATAAGAGCTAGAACAACATCAGGGTTTCAAGATAACAAGCAAGTTTTAAACAGAGAGAACAACTAAATTTCTTTGTTGAGTAAAGATAAGACAATATTAAAGACCAGAACTATAGCAACAACGTTCTCTGGGGAAGTACTATTTCAGTATAGATGTATACCGTCAATTATTGTCAGAGTCCAGTACTCCCTGACCAGGTTCCTTTAGATAGTCTACACACGGAAATAATAATGTTTAACAAAAAGTTTACTTTGAAGATATTTGATATTACATGGGATTTTTGATTTAGCAGAGAGATACAGCAATGTACTAAAATCACAATTCAGGTGTATAGACTTTGCAAAATACAGCAACTGTAATATGCAGTTCARTCRCAACACCAATGTGATTRTCACTACCAGTCTCTATAATATGCTCACTGTCATGGCACTGGGCATCCGCAGTCACCAGGAAGGAACACATGGGCTGAAGCCAGCTCAAGCCCCTTGCTCTCTTCAAAATTCTTTCGGTAGTTGCTCATGTATTCAGTTATACTCTTGCTCGGGCTGGGCCACATGTACACCTCCTGCGTGTTGGTCTGGCTATCTCATGAAGACACATTTACACCTGGTCCAATTAGCAGCTGTGGCTGCTTATTTAAAACAAAAGACACCCTCCATTCCCCTTTGTGTTGACATAAAATCAGTTCTCTGCACAGCAGTTATGATTAATGAGCCACATCCTACACTATTCCTGAACTTCATGGGGCACCTCACCTGCTGAGCCGTCTCCTATTTTGACTTATTGGTCAGTCACAACTATGTCTATATTAGTAAATAAAATGGACAATTGGTGGTTCTTTAGCTCAAAAGCCATGGCATGGTTTGTGTCTGCCCTGAGAAAGAAAGCTGCATGGTTCCTGGTCCATGCCAACTTAGGTACTACTGTTATGCTAGCTGATCCCAGTCAAAACTGTGTCATGGACCACAGAAATAGTTTATAGTACATACAGTTTTGTGTAGGTGCTTRGGTCTATCCCCTGGCCTTGATTAAGTCACAAAAAGATCCGGGAGTAAACAAGTCATTGTATCTAATTATGCTAGCCCACAGGTGCAGCACATCTGGATTAATTCTCAAGCAACTTTCTTACATATGATTAAAGACAATTTAATTTTGATGTTACCTAATAAAGTGTTGGAGTTCCACATCACTTCAATATTAAGTTGAGTATTTTATTCTCTCTGATTTATTTTCCATCTACTACTCCTACAGAGGACAAAGCTTAAAATGTGTCCTCATGGTCTCCATTCTGGCTGTATACAAAGTAAAGGGAAATACTCAGCAGCGGAGTGCTGCTAGAGGAATAAAGAATTGAATATAGATTCTGATTATTTGATCAGAAAAAAATGTATYAGGTCAAAATTTAGCGAGGTAGCATGTTGATACACTGACAAAGCGCTCTGTCAGAATGCTGGCCATAGCTACATGAGTGGAAAATAGTTTTCTTGGTCCAGTTTTCTTAAATCTTCCTGGATAAAACAAAACAGATTCTTTTGTAGCAGAGACTCCCAGTAATATGATAGCAGAGACCTTTATACAAACACAGGATGATACCAGAGGCCTCTGGAGTTATAGGCATAAGCCATAAATAATCTGTTGCTGGCTGCTATAGGAGCGCAGCCTTGAGAGCTGGGCTAAACCAAGTTTAGTGCACAAGAACAAAGAGTATGTGCCCCAAATATGTACAAAGCAAAAAAATATGTACCAAAAGGATAACAAGAAAGCATAAAAGGTGTTTGTAGCTCCTCTAAGAATGAGACYAGAGGAAGAATAGAGAGATATTGCAATTCCTTTCACGTTACCTCTCTAGGTTAAGGATGATAAGTCTGATCAAAGTTGTTGTTTAATGCCAGGAGGCCTCCTATCATCACTGCTAGAGAAGAATATGCTTTTTTTTATTTGCCATTCACAGCACTTTGCTTTTGCAATGTAACTATTAGGTATTAAGTGTGCTCTGTCACACTGGGTGAAGTAAATTAGAGTTTTAAAGAGCAATGTGTGAGTATGGGTAGGTGAGTGGTGGATGTATGTGTATGTATGTGTTTTTATGCTCCAACTTTCGTACATGACAAGGTGATTGATGGTGCACTGCCAGGCCAGAGTAAACTTGAATGCAACACTTAAGGCTTACAATCTTTGAAGTCAGATTTTATTAGAATAAAAAGGATACTTTAGAGCATAGTGTACTTTTAAATACTGAAATCTGAAATCTTTTTTCATCAAAGCTTAAACTAAATGTTTAAAAATAAATTTACTATGCCTTTTCAGGGTGGTTCCTTTTCCAGTCCTCTGAGGTCTAGCTTTGCATCTCCCTTCTGCTGCACTTCAGTGAATGACTGTGAAATCTGCCCCTCCTTGAAGAAGAATCCATCCGATCCATGTCACAGCTGCCACAGAAATATAAACAGGTAGCAGTCTGCTCTGCTACCCAGTAGCATCCTCCTCAAAAATACATATAATCTATGGTCTCCTCAACAAGATGTGAACAAATTAATGTTACTAGTTACATCAATTTCCACAGCTCACAAAATTATTACTTCTCCATATTGGTTACTGTACTTTCCACTAAACTAGACAAAGCTAGCGCCTATATGGAAAGCCATTTGTTTATCTAGATTTTTATACATCCAATTTTCTGCATTAGTCTAA
The DNA here is from genome assembly GCF_003343005.1 of Rhea americana. Classification (NCBI taxonomy): domain Eukaryota; kingdom Metazoa; phylum Chordata; class Aves; order Rheiformes; family Rheidae; genus Rhea; species Rhea americana. The sequence goes on from NW_028186138.1 coordinate 52,387, forward strand.
TCCTCAAATTTTTTGGAATTAACATTATTTTTATGTTGAGTGTTAGGATAGTAAATAGTATAGAACAGACTATGCTCTTATGTGGCTCACCATCTGCGCAAAATGAATTCCCAATCTGGTTAACCCAGATTGCATACCTTTTTGCAAGGTAGGTTTGGTGGTAATGATCAGGCCCTTGTAATTAACAGTTTCAAGTTGCTTACACTTTCTCATTTTTGCTTTTTAGCTCATTTCTCATGAGATTCTCATTTTCACTAGAAAAATCTGTATTTCAAATATGAGCTGGTGTTATGTTAAATCTGTTTTCAACATATCACATAATGCAGCATAAGCAGATGCAAACCTACATAATGTGAGATAAGGATGGTGCAAAACAGAGGTTTAAACAAACTGACAATTTCTATTTCCTGGAGCATGGTGAGTGGCAGAGGTATACTCAGTGCTATAGTCTTTGGAGACCAGAGGCCATCACTTCCACTCAAAATAGAAGTGATCAGAAACAATGCAGATGATGAGAACTTATAATAATAYGGGATTTTTCAGACGATATAACTATTAAAATATATATACATGGGCGTTTTCTTTTCTGAGCCCTATTAGTGATAATATTATAGATAAGTCATTTATATTTATAAATATAGATTCCGGTGGAATACAAATTCTGCAGCGTCAGGGCCTGATCTACTGCCCTTAAGTCTTTTTAAGACTGCCACTATTTAGATCAGGCTCTTTGCTAGAAGTCATAATTCATGAGAAACTGTTTACCATATTTAGTATGACTAGAGAAATGCATAACTGCATTGGGAACAGCTGCAAGAAATTTCTGTTTATTCTTAAACCTTAAATCTTGTAAATGTTCTTAAACCTTAAACGTTTGGTTGCTCTCTCCCTCCCTTTCTCACCTTAGGTCTTTCCAGAAGCAGATATGTGGAATGTTACCTCCAACGCTGGGAGTCAGCCTGTGTTCTCCTTTCTCGGATATAGCTGCTGCCTTTGTTAATCTAAATACAGTGGTAAGATTGAAAAAAAAAGAAAAAAATCTTTGAATATAGTTGCTTGGAAACTTTCAGTAAGTGCTTATCAGTAAGTGCTGCAGATAGATAGACAGGTAGATAAATAGGCAGAGAGATAGAAAAAGAAAGAATAAGATAAAGGACTTGTGATTTCCAGTTTCAACATCTGTCAGTGCATTTATCACATAGCAGGGTATGAGCAACATTTCGTAAACCATTATTTTTACTGTCTGCTTTATCTTGCATACAGACCTGTCATCCACAAATCAGCACAGCAAATTTTGGATGGGAAGTATCTCTTCTTACCTAGGCACTTCCACACACTCATCATTGGAATTCTTGGGAATTCTTTAATATATAGGCATATGAAAAGTTTTGCAGGTGATTGGCTTTTTTGTTTATGAAGGTTATAATCATTTCATTATTTCTCTCTCTCTCTCTTTTTTTTTTTTTTTTTTTTTTTTTTTTTTTTTTTATTATTTTTTAAGGAGGCATTTTGGTAAATCAATAGTGAGTGGAAATCTTCTAGACTTAGTAAGAGCTCCTGCTGCATTGACCTTAATAAAGGCTGAACAGATTGATATGAAAAAAATTTTGGAAAATGACCTCCAATTTTATTTGCTTACATCATTGAGTCTATTTCAAATTCAAAGCTGTCAATTCTGGGTCCATGCTGTTGACAGTCTGGTTAGAAAGGACCAATTAAGCACTGGATGCTTTGATAAGTTTGTTCATATGAACAGACATTGAAATTGTTGCAGGAATTCACAAGTTTATTTTAGCAGAAATTGAAGCATAAGTTTAAGTGCTTTACTATTAAAATTAATTTTGTGTATTCAGCTACAGAACAAAGAAATAGATCCAGGTTAACTTCAYCCCCCTATCCATATTATTTTTGTTGTTATTATTATTATTAACTTCTCTTAAATGCCTCCAAAAATAAACTTTATAGAACATAATTTTCCTGTTTCGATTTCCACCAAGAGAAAACTCTTAATGTGATTAAAAGTGTATATGATAAATCCATAYGATCTGGAATACACATCTGAATCTATGTCATCCTAACCCCATGCAAATATTCTTAACAGCTTTTCTATCGTCTATGATTGGCCATGGAAAAAAATATGGGAAATTAGCTTCRTAACATGACTTCAGTGTCAACAAATTTAGTTTGTAACAGACCAGTTAGTTAGGGAATACTGCAGCAATCCCTAAAGTCCCCTTTGAAACTCTCTGCCTTCTCATCTTCACAACTGATCARGCTTACTTTTCTGAATTCCAGAAGCTATGAAAGCGCTCCATTTACATCTGCAATATGCAGAAGGTGAAAGTAGGAACGAGTAACAGCAGGAAATACTTAGAAATTTTACCCAGATTTGTAGGGTCAGTGTTAGGACAATCAAACTCAACTCAAGTATTTACTTGCAAAGGAGAATAAGCTAAGCTTCTCCTGTGTTCATGTTTATGTAAGGACTGTTTGGTTTATGTGGGTGCCAGTAAAAGCGCTGCTGTCTGTCTGTGGTCTGTGTGGCTGACATGGAARGGGATGGAGATCTTTACGGGGGGAGTATTGACATAATCAGCCATACTCAGTTGACCAGTGGGATTGCACAGTGTCCATCCTATGATGGACTCATTTCAGCAGCAGGGTAGGTTAGCGTCCCCTCCTTGAGCTCCCTTCAACCTAAACTCCCTACGTTATTCTGTAATTCTATTATTCTAGAATATTTTAACTCCCTCCTATCTCTTCTTCAGCTCATGTACAGTAGTGCTGCTAGTATTCACATTCCCAGTAGCTGGCCTGAGAAGATGTGAGCTGCCTTTTCACCAGCGAAGTGCTGGTGGTCTAGGCTTCTCCTCAGTGTGCTCCAGATGGTGCTGCCCTCTGCTGGGATCTGGGCTTTGAGGCAAATGACAACCTCTGAGAAAGGGGAATGTCTTCTCTTTCTCATTTGGCTTACATCTATGCCTGGCAACCAGAAATCTCCTACTACTGTTCATTCTGCGGTAAGTGTCCTTGTAGATTAACCATGAAAATAAAGAATTCATACATAATTCATTGCATGCAACAATTGTCTGCACATTGCTTGGATTCTGATAACTGTGTGTGCTTTCTTAGCAACAGTATTTTTCAGTCACAATCAAACCTTTTAAGTTTTCTTTTTTGTATACTTTGAYTTGTCCCTCCTTCCAGAGAATTTTCATATGTACTTGAATAATTCAATCTTCTGGTGCTGTACTTTTATGCCAGTTAAGTCTATATCCATACATTTTCTCATATAAAAAAATGAAAGAAAGAAAGAAAAGAAAAAAAGAAAAACATTCTATCCTCTCAGCTTCAGATACCTAAAGATGAATTAATCTGATTTTTTTTCACTGGATTCAGTGAAGTCAGTGTGAGTTCTCAGTGCTCRCAATATTTCCAGATGAGTCCAGTTTAGCTTTATTTTTCTTTTCTCTGTTTTCTCCTCCTTTATTGGAAGTTTAACTTTTTAATTATTGTATTTATATAAGTAATGGTTTTTACTCTTGGTTTTGAGCATTTCCCTTTCATATTTCCCTTTCAACTGAGTTCAGCTGCCAAATGACGGTAAATTGCCTGTTTAGTTTCCTAGTAGCATCTGAAACTCGCAACTTTCAGCTTTCTTCAGGAGAGCTGTGTTTCCATTACTTAGTTAAGTCAAGTCATTGCAGTGCAAATAATGGGATTCATTATCATCATGTCATTTGCAATGTGAGCGATACGATGAGACAAAATATTGCTTCCTGTCAGAAAAAAAAATTGTAAACATTTCTTTCAGGATGGGGAGTTACTGCTGAGTACATTTTCCAGATGAAAAATAAATATGTAGTAGGGTAGGTAGTACTGTTCTTTGCTTGAACAAGCAAACTACCACACAGGGTGGTAGTTAGTTGTCTAATTCTACTTTCCTTAATAAGTTTCTAAACTATCAGTGACTAGAGGTGTTATTCCCTGAGATCAGCTATTTATGCTGTTCAGTGCTATTAGGGAAAAAACTCTAGAGCTGACGACAAGGAATCCAGCCAGACAAAACATTTTGTTTTACAGGTACTCATAAAATTTGATAAAYGAGCAGCTGTACATTCCCCTTGAGCTACTACATTTAGACAAGTGGAACAGATGGTATGGCTCTGCTTCTCTCGGGCTCCTGGGAGAAACCTAGGTATTGATAAAGACATTGTCAGTATTGCATGTGCAATCTTGAGAGTAAATTATAAGATGGGGGCTGCGGGGGTGGGGAGTGGGGAGAATGAGACCACTTGTGCGTGCAGGCTRTGGGGATAAAAATCAGGATGTAAACAAACCAATTAACACCATTAAGGCTAAGACTGCTAAGTGCTTGCCACTAAACATTACTATGGAATGGCAATGTATGGCAATTAACCACTCCTGAATGATTAAAGTAAAAACTCAGGACCTTTGCCATGGGCATGGCATTAGTTCACACCCCCCCCCCCCCCCGACATCTTCTGCCACCCCCATTGCTCCTATAGTTTACAGATATTCTGCAGTTGTGCTGGTTCTCCACAGTGCGCTATCATGTGCCCGTTCCCAGGGACTTTAGTTATTCTTAGCCCCTCTGCAGTGCAGGAGGCAGAAACAAGGTACATTTCTAACGTGTCGGGCACTGTGAGTTTAAAGAATAGTCCTTAGTGCTGGAGGAAGCTAGGGTGTGGTTCTGGCACACACACTATCCTGATACCTTATTACTCCATTCAGAGCTATGATTTGGACATACCAGTGACTCTATTTTCTTCTTATAGATAGATTCAGATTCTAACTGCTGTTGAGAAAATGCAAATATCTTGAGGAAGCAGGAGCTATGTGATTATTTCCCAGTGGAATCCCAGATCTTAYAAAAATCTGGCTAGGTTCAGACTCAAATAAAGAAATAGGGCTGGCCACCTAGCATAAATGTTTATGGTCTTGTTAACTTTTTGGGAGGGTATTCAAATTAAAGTTTTCTGCTATCTGTAATGCCAGTGTAATATGATCTTTCTAAATACCTGTAATTAGACTGTTCTCTGTAGTAGACCCCAGGTGCACTTCTTTATGATTTTAAACAGGAAATGTAGGAGTCTTTTATCTCACACAAGGGTAGTGATTTTTCAGATATTAAATATTAGTTCATTTCTTGTATTATTTTTGTTAAAAGAAACGATAAAGAAAAATACAGGTTTGAATGCAAAGAAAACACCCTGAAATGTATACTGCAACTGCAACAAATTCTCCATTATCTCTCTTGCCACTTTCTAGAGCAGGTACAATCATAACAATTCTTGTCTCATGTTTAGAGCTGAAAAATTCACTATGGTGTCATTTCTCATTTTTCTGCAAATGGTTCCTTCTGCTTCCATCAGTCTTTAAAGATAAATCTACATTGCAGAGTCAAGTGTTTGCTTATGTCTTGACAGCACTCTATCTGTGTAAACTAAACCTAGGAAGCTAAGCCAATTTCTGCACTTGGCAGAAAATTTTCTTGTTCATTGTGCTATGTAGACATAACCCAAGCTTCATATTTTTGTCTGGAATTGGACTCATCTGAAAACCCAGAACAAAATTTGTCAAAAAATGACTGGAAATATAGAAGTTTCAGCACTGATGAATTTCTATTGACTTTAGTGTATAGCTATGACATTCGAGCTTGCACGGAGAAAAACCAAATCCTCCCAAAAGAACTTTAAATTTCTTAATGGGCTTTGTTTGAAGTTTAGGTTTGTAAATAACCTCAATGTATGCAAGTGTATGATGTAGGGTATGTTATTTTATAATTGTTCAGATTTTGCTTTGTTCTGCTTGTATTATGTCTCCTTAGGCATGAATACACTCTGTGACATTTTAAATAGTCATACAACCTGAACTATAGAGTTCAAATACTTCTCTATACCCTTGTCTCTGTGGCAGCTTGTATCTTTATGTTTGTATGGCAAAAATTCAAGTGACATGTAATATTTACAAAGGGATACAAAACACCAAATTAATACATCTTTTGAACTATCAGCATTTTCARTGAAACTCTTAAGCAAATATAAAGACCTACAAAATATACAGTCTTATCCAATGATTTGGAAAATATTACCCYCATTCTACAAATATGCAGCTGGCAGCAATAAAATGAACCATACTCCCTTTATAAATCTAAGCTTACTTGAGCTTTCCAGAAGGAATGAGAAAGTGGGAAAAGAGAAAGTAAGGGAAAGCTATGAATAGAATGTAGGCTTTTTATTTTGAAAAAAAAATGAAATAAAAGAAAGAATGGAGGAAAATGAGAAAAAAACCTCTGGATGCAGCTGATAAAGCAGAAAGAATAGAATCTAGTTTACTAACAAGTACACTTAATCTCACCCATGAGTTTCACACCATCCTGGCTGCAAAGTGTGTAAGGCTGAAGAGCTCTAGCATAAGAACTAGCACACCAAATATGCCACTTTGTTTCAAAATGAAAAGGAAACTGAAGGAATGTTCATTCTATTAGTCTGTTTATCAAGATTTTTTTTTTTTTAGTACTTTTTTTTTAGTACCATAAGTACTAAACTTTGCATCTTAAAATACTGAATGGAACACAACAAAAAATTTATACAAAAATTTATTCACTCAACAGATTCAGTCCCACTCTCTCCATGTAGAATACCCACGAAAAGACTGTAGACCCCTGAAATTAACCATAATCAATCATTTTGATAAACTGTCAGATTTTTTTTCCACAGCCTTAATCCAATCACATGATCAAATGATATTTTGAAGAAAATATGGAGTAGAGATAACATRCTAGAAAGAGCTAGAGAATAAATACAGCATTACATTATTAGAGCTAGTGTGACGTTTAAGTTACATATGAGGAAAGAGAGCGTGAGATGTGTACATCTAGKTGACTAAATATTGTCCTCTATTTTTAAGTAGTTTGTTTTCTTATTTTCACAGACAGGCAAGGTATATTGCCGTCATGTCAGGCTTTTTCCAGTAGATTTCAGTCTGCAAATAAGTCTGGCAGGAGCGGAGAAGGGAAAACTCAGCATTCAGGAGCTGGCATTTGGTACACCATAGACAGAATTACAGTTATCAGGTAAAGTTATACTCTATCTGTGGTAATCCAATATATTAGGAGGGTTTTTTTTTTGTCTGTCTCTACCTTGTGCAACCTATAATATGTTTACTTAGGCCAAAATCAACACCAAATTTGGTTTCACCACCAMCTAGTTGTACATCTGTGATGTTCCCTACAATTCTCTAGATTTAAGGCTGTGCCTCGGTATCTGACTGATAGGAGAGAGCCTGCTTTTCCTTGACCCATGCAGCTGAAAAACAGGGTCCCACTTTGCTACTGTTTGCATCCAAAGGAGGATGTGATAGGTAACTAGGAGACTTCATAAGGAATAGTTAGATGAAGAAAGCTGTGATACTTTCTATGGGGGCAGGTTTAGCTCTGGTGGTTAGAGTGTGGTGCTGCTAATGCCAAGGTTGTGGGTTCAGTCCCCATATGGGCTACAGTGAGGGTTGGACTAGATGATCTCCAGAGGTCCCTTCCAACCTTATGATTCTATGATTACTTTCTAGTTATGCTTACCTCAAAGTAATTAAAGATGAAAATACAAATATTTTTATTCAAAATAAACATCAGATTTACAAAAGTTTATCAAAAATATAAGTGAAAACAAACACCCCTCCCCCATGTTTAAACTATTACGTCAAGACGATCCCTCCTTTCTTTGTTACACTGACCTTCTTTCTCCATCCTGAGAAGGACACAGTCAGRTTTCAATGTGAAAATTATATGCTCAGATTGCATCTATTTAGAGGTTTCTCTCAGAAAGCTCACCTATTAGCAGTTTCTCCTTAGAAGCTTGCTCTCCGCTCTCTGACAACACTTTCCAGAGCACCTCCCAGAGTGCATTTCAGATAGATTTAGATCTCTGACTGAGTTCCACCCACTAGTGATGCATGTTAGTGGTATCAATCTTCCTTTCAAAATCMTCTAGGGGTCCAGACACATTTAATCTTTCACTCTGAAATACAGTCAATGCTCTCTTTATCAAGAAGGTGATTTTTATCACTCTTACAATTAAAATAGTTTGTTTCCTCTCCTTGGATAAATAAGTATCTCTTCTACTTAAACTAAATGCCTTCTACATTAATACTTTTCATTGGTGTAAATGTAAACAAATCATCAATTCACTGAGGGGTAAAACTATCATTTCCCTCTGGAGATACTGTGTCCAGTTCTGGGAT
>NW_028186138.1:60975-80191 GCF_003343005.1 Rhea americana
TTGTGGAGTCTCCTTCTGTGGAGATCTTCAAGGCCCGCCTGGATGCAACCCTGTGTAACATGCTCTAGGTGCCCCTGCTTGAGCAGGGGGGTTGGACTAGATGATGTCCAGAGGTCCCTTCCAACCTTACTGATTCTATGATTCCATGATTCCATGATTTTTCAACATATTTCAGTGTGAAATATTTTTCACTGGACTGTACATTAGTTTGAAGACTAAAAGCATCCATGGTAGAAACATCTAAACAAGGTAAGAATAGGTAGCTTGCTATTGGTTCTTGSCTGAAACCAAACGTGGCAGTAATTAGCCATTTGGGGACTATATAGGGTTTGGAGTGACTGATACTCAAACTGCTGTTTGCACAAGAGTGTTTGTAATAATATCTCAGCAAAGAACTTATTTATTTAAGCCAACAGTGACAGCACTGTAAACTGTGGGTGTTTTCTTTGTTTTGTTTTAGTTTTCCTACTTATGGGTCTCAGTATATGTGAATGTGAGTCTGTGACATTGACATTCCACCAGAGTGGCCTTAATGCAGGGATTTCACATCTACCCTGCCCTGAGTCCATCACTCATGTGCTTATAAGAGTTGCTATTRGGTAACTATTCTGTTATAAAGGCTCTGTAATCATCAAGGATCCTCTTAGTATTGTAATTAACTCTGTGAACAATCCACTAAGAGCTTTGGCAGGACAGATAATGAACCAGATAGTGTGGCAAGGAGCTTCTTGGGAAGCTGGCCTTCACCATTTCTACAAAAACTGCAAAGAGGTTTCAATAAGTGAAATTTCTTTTTCCCATTCCCTTTGGAAGTTTTGAGCTGCAAGACCTCAAAAGAGAAACTTCAAAGCTTGCTAAAAAATTGACTGGAGGAATAACTACTCAGAAAACCTGTTTTCTTTAGCTTATTAAAAGTAATTCCCCATAAAAAATAGATTCTCCAAAATGTTTGAAGGACCTGATGCACATAAGTGGAAAACAGCAAACTGCAGTACCTATTTTAATTCTGAGGGATGCCTGGTTTGTAGGAAAAAAAAATCATTAATATTGTTTGCTTTTCATGGCTGAAAACAAAATTGTTTTCCTTACTATTTTATTGACTATATATATTTTWAAAAAAGGAAGAAATCATTCCTTATGCATAAATTCTGTATGTAATTAAATGCTTTAATGAAGGTTCTTCTATCCTTCTAACCTACCGTCCTCCATACAGAGATTTTAATTATATTACKTTGGAATATAGCTGTAAAAAATATTAAATAACTTTTTAAAGACTCAGCAGAGGAGATTGGAAAAGAACAACTTCTTAAATGTAYGTTGTGAGCCTTCTGGGACAGGAAAAAATCTCTACAGCTTTTCTGTCTCCATTTTGCTCATTTTCCACTGCAGTGGTCTGGAGAAAGGAGACCCCTAATATTCTGTTTCACCTCTGGCTTTTCTGCAGCGGTTGCTATGGTTACAGACTATAGGACCAGACCAGCATCACTATCCACACGGGCACCACACTTTGCAAAAGGGAACGCAGCTCGMTCTCCTCTTCTTCCCCTCCCTCCCCCAGCCGTTCAAAATGCTGCCCTTTAAAAACTGCTAGGGAGGTTTATTTAACTACAGACATGAAACATTTTCTAGTGCCAGGCTAACTATGATGATATTTTTCTCATGTCTAATAACATAAATTAGCAACTGCATACACACTTGCATAATTATGATCAGTAGTGCTAAGAACTACTCACAAAGTGAAAGYTTGTTGCTTACATTGTATCTTCCTCTTTAGTTAAGGCCACTTAAAGAGGATTCAGAGTATCTAAAACCAGCATTTAATGTAGAAATTATAGGCTTAATTAATTTGGTAGCCATATATACGCTTGTACGATATATGTATATCAACACAATGGGGTTATGTTGCTGTAGAAGTTCAGAGGTTTAGAAGTTCAGTTCAGAAGATCAGTTACAGAAACACAAATCTTTGTACTCTTTTAAAAATATTTTTGCTAATCTGAAAGAAAAGAGCTAGCATATCTGTATGCTGTTTTGAGTATCTTTTAGTTTGGCTGAACACATCCAATTTTAGTACCACCAAACACCTGAAACATCAACATTTGAAATCAAAATACATTTGTGAAAGATATAACTGGGTTAGTTCACTTTAGGATTGCATAACTATTCACAGTGTACTGGTTAAAGTTGCAAAATCTTGTGTTAGTTTATGTATACTGAGTGCAAAATTGAAAGTAGCTTCTTTGCCTGAAATGCTTGCAGCCAGTTTTTACATAATTCTCATTGGAATTTTGTAGTGTGTGTCACTTGGGCACTACAGAGCTGGACAATTTATAATAAATTATCGGAGGCTTTTTTGTTTTGTTTTGTTTTTCTGGTGCTCACTCCCATGTAATCACTGCAACAGCTTCAGAGCTTCTGTGGTTGGTAATCTGTTGTTACCAGTTCTGATCAGCTGCTGCCTGCTAAAAGGGGAAAAATTAAGAAAATTTAAAAGTATTTTAAAGGATGAAGGATAGTTGTTTTGACGAAACTGCTGCTCCTCATGTAGCACAGCTTTCTCTTGCCCTCTTTCAGAGGAATCTCGTTTGAGCAATTCTACAATAACTTTTAAATCTTTCAGCTTGCTGTCGGAATAGCATTCCTTCACATCTAAAAAAGTCATCTGTAGACTATGCTAGCAATTGCACATTCCATTCTTCCTCAGTGGACACTGTCATCCTGTGAGAAGCAAACAAAAAGTTTATATTGATTTCCTTTACTTATCTATAATTGTTCTTTCCTCCTGTATAATTCTGTGCTTTGGACCTTAGTCATCATGCAGTAAAGTAAGGCTTACTTTTCTTCTCAGTCTATTCTGAAAACTTTCTTGGCCATTCCACCTGTTAACAACACAAATACAGAAACTTGCCGTTCCCCTGAACATCATTCAAGCCCAGGTCCATAGCAAGCAATCAGTCTGGGTTATCAGATCATCGTGTGAGTGCTGAAGCCAGCTGTCACTGAAGAGAGGAGGAAATTTTCAAAAACAGAACTTCAAAACAACTATTGAACGAAACTTTCTAACGAGTAAACTTCACCAATCCTCCTCAAGGTGGTGTAAGTGTGAGCATCCTATAAAGGCAAAGCAGTGTTTCCATTTTCTTGCTCCCCTCCCCCCGCCCAGAAAATAGTTAATGTGTCCATTTCATTAAGATAAATACAGAACAGACAAGAGTTTCAATCACAACTAGATCAGTAATAAGTCAGAAAAAGACACATGAATCCATCCACATCGATTTTTTTTTTTTTTTTTTTGGTCAAGACTGTGCTATCTATGTATGACTGTTTCATCTTTCGCACACATTTTTTGATAGAATCTCCAGAGAGGTTCAGGGTCATAAATACAATGTAAAGCAGCATTTGAAGACTAAATTGTAAAATCTTCTAGGCAGGACCAGATCCTTTCTATATAAGAAGACTTACTTTGAATTCTCTCAGAAATGTGAGCTCTGGCTATCTTAGGAACTGACACTCTATTAAACAGCTGTAGACCTTGAAAATTCAATTTATGTAGCAACACTGCCTGATCTGTGACGGTTCAGGAACTGACTAGAGAACAAGAATTTTACTAGTTGACTTAGTTATATTGATTTGAGGTACAAGAGATATCATCTTGGAAGGCAAGAGGTCTCCATAATTCTATGAAAGGACTTCTTGCTAAAGATCTGAAAAACCCTCATTCAACCCCAGGAGGAGAATTTCARTAAGCAGAGTCTTGAGAGAATAAATTCTAACTTTTTATATATAAGAGTCCATGGCTACAAAACTACAAAAAAAAAATCCAGAATGTATTTTTAATAGATATTTAACTGATATATTAGCTGATATTTGAATACTGAACTTGGCTAATTATGCCAAGTTGTGCTTGGATTCTGTTTGATATTAGGCCACTAAACATTTAAGTGTTTACCCTTAGACATATCCGCAGGCATCAGTGATAGGATTCAATTGCTTAAACATGAGTGTCTAGTGTCATTTTAGATGTTTGACTTCCATCTGCTTTTCCCAAAGAGCATGAGTCTTCCACAAATCCTTTCCAATCTTTCCAGTTCATATGGATTTCTAAGATATTTTAGACCATCTCAGATGAAAACAGATGCTTGTGGCTAAGCGATTGAATCTCATTCTAAATCAAGAGAACAAGATAGCAGCACAATGGATGTAAAGGTATTTTAGGCTAAGTTTGGGTCCTGAGTCAGCTGCACGACCCCAGTGAATTAGAAAGCTGCATTCTTGGAAATGAAATGCATAAGATTCAACTTGACAGGCCTAACAGAGAGCTAGTTGGGACCAGGCTGAAAGAAGATCTTACAATATGAAACATGTCTAGTAGAGCCTATGCAAAGTGTAAAATATTGTTCCCAGCTCCTGCAGCAATAGTCAGTCAAGATACAACATATATGACATATTTAAAACATACCAGACACACACACATGTGTCTTTTCTGAACCGTTGATCTTTTATGTTCTGTGAGATTCACAGTTTGTGTGTTGTACATCACATGCATGTATTTTTGTCCAGGAAATACAGGACAGAAATAAAGGAGTCCCCCTACAGTAAAACTGCATTAGAGGAATTTGTCCAAAACACAAATGTTCTATGTTTATCATCACTTCATAAACATAAATGATTTCTGGCAGATATTATGAAAACAAAGTCTTTGATAAATAAGGGAAGTAATATATATTGAACAGAATGAAAAAGCTAAAATGATTGCTTTTATTAAATCAATAAATTGTCTGTCCCATCTAGATTTGAATTAGACACTGTAAAGAAGTGAATCTGCAATATCAGCAGGCACTTCATATTTTACACGACGTATATTAAATTTTGCTTTATAAGGACATGAACTCCCATTGGCTTCAATGTGAGTAGAATTGTTTCTTTGAGGCATGGAGGCAATGTGCAAAAATAACGTAACATAGGATGATACTGCAAGGCATAGAGTAATTCCAGTTGGTTTTGTATCCCCAGTATAGCTAAAGAAAAAGACTTAATAAATTATGCTTTGTCAGTAGTGCATACATTTGCTGTGTTGTCATATGATTTCTACAAGGCCAAGTTAATGATGTAACAGATCAAAATACCTTAGCAACAGGAATCTAGTAAGGCCTATGTTCATCCTACTAGTTTTAGTCACTAAGGCATCTAACTTAAGCACATGGTTCCCATAAGTCTTTCAATAGTCAGTAAAGATAGACATCTCCAGATGATGATTCAAATTATAAGTGCTTTCACTTCTAAGAAGGTGGTGTTGCTCTCTGAAGGACTTTTTCTTATCATAGATACATGAATATACATAAATATCTAAGAATGGCAAGCATCTAAAATCAGGTGGAGTGATTGCTGTATGTTTTACCATGGTTAGATCCAGACAAGCAAACAACGAGGACAAGGAGTCTTCCTAGAGGCTGCACTAGTGGTGCTTCTTACATTATTTTAAGCACAAACTGCAGCCTCATCATGTGAAGAARCATAGCCAGGTACATATTTAAAAGATATCACAACTATCTTGCATTCCAGTCTTCCAGCATCAGAGCTACTTTTGCCACAGCTACCTCAGGTAACCATTTACTTTTCTTGGCTGGGGTGCAATCAAATCTGTACTTTTGATCTTCACAATTTAGTTTTTGTGTGACCAGCCTGGCAATTCTGACATTGGAGCCATTGCCAGCTCCCATGCAGGGGATAATCCTCCTCAGTAATTGGAATCGCTCTGTGTAACCAGTAGGGTAAGAAACCACGGCTGCTGCAAGATCACCTGCTGGCTGAGGAGGCATTTCGGGCAGCCACAGGGAGGCTGCGACCTAGGCTGTTTCACTTACTGAGTCATTACTCCTGCAGTAAATGCCTATCTTCCCTGTATACTCAAGGGAGAGAGATTCTTATGAAGACATTCACATGTCCCTTCTGACTTTTAGCTCTCATATAGAATGGTTCAGAAAGGATATCTTTATGTAAAAGACAAAAAATGTTTTATTATTGTTATTGTTATTATTATTATTATTAACTTTGGTAAAACTATTTTCCCCATAGATATCAGATCAGTTTCTAGGATGCTCTTCTTATGGCTATATAGCCAGGCTTAATGAAGACTCCAAGAGCTCGATTTACATCACAGGCAGTTTACATTTTCCTCACTAAAATAAAAATAGAAGAATTTTTTCTCTCTTTTGCCAAAATGAATAAAAAATAAGAAATGTAAATAAATAATAAAACAATATTTCAGTATGAAGAAATTAAGGTATGWGAATAGTTGTGGACACTTGACTAAGGAGAATCAGACACATAACAGGCAAGAATAGAAGCAAACATGAATTAAAGGCATTTTCTAATCTAAAGAAGACAATCTGCATGCGTGTGTGTGTGTGCATGTACACATACATGTATGTATGTGTAACTGAGAATTTAAAGGATTGGAAGTAATGTTCCGTAAAGAAAGGGATCTGTAATGAGCTTATTAGTAATAATCTCATTAGTTAAAACTCTCCTTTCCCATCCTGTCTAGCTTTGACCTGCATAAATTATGCAGACTTCAAACAGCTTTCCTGGCTTTTTTGCTGAATAGATAAGCCTGCTGCAGAGTTAAAGCGCATGACCTTCAGAAGCTTTTTCAGAGTAAAATTAGTTCATCATAGAAACTGACAGCCAAAAAAAAATGCTTATTTTCTGTCTAAACAAGAATAAATTATGTTGTTTCCAGAATTGAAGTCAACTTGATCTATAAAGCAACTTTCTAGATTAGAATAGGAAATTCTGCAAGCTGAAATTTTCCATTCTTAGTGATAAAACTTAAGGCTTTTGATTACCCTCRTCTATTTGAAGTTACATGTTCTTGGCTGACTGAAGTCTTCAAAGTTGTTTATTCTCCTGACACCCCTAGGGAAATTTGGTAAAACTTTAAAGGTCTTAGAATATTTATAATCTTTTTTACTATCATAAATGAAATCAGCAGACTCTAGTTGTTGGAGACTAAACAAGATTCTTAAATATGTCTGAACAGTACAACCAAGGAAGAATATCTAGATTTGGTGATATTTCTGTAATTACTAGAAGCACCCTGGCATTGCACTCACACAGGCATTTCAAATGTATACTTTCCTATGCTTTTCTCAAAAATGTAATAAGCTTTTATCCTACCGTCTGAGACAAGGCTGAGTTATATTATCTACCAATAGGACCCCATGCCATGTATTTTTATTAACTTAGATTCTAATAGATCTAGCCTTATATGAAGATCCTATTGCCTGGATAAATGCAGGACAAAAAGGACATTCCTTACCCAAAATAATGCACAGGCTGATACAAGAAACTTGAGATCTGCCCATCTGGCTGGAGATCTGATAGGATCAGAATGTAAAACTGGCAAAACAATGCACTTATCAAATGGTTTAAGTGTATGTAATATGTGCAGTCTAGATTTTTGTCAGAAATTRCTCTTAAAAATGACCATTTTGTCCACAAGTAAAAGTCTAATGATGATTTGCAGTTCTTAGACAGTCATGTTAGTATACCAATGGCTCTTCATGKCTCTCTCCAGAAATGAACCTGAATTTGTGACACAATGCTATTTATAGGAACACAGAAACAGAGGGAATCATCTGAGTCCGGATATTCATGGAATGAATATCTTGCTCAGAAAGGTTTTCTGAACGTCTGCTGCTCACAGTTGCATGAAGAAAAAATGCTCTCCAGTTCTTTCTGCCAAATTTTAGTGAGAAAAAAAAAATCTATAATATGTCAGAAGAAGAAGAAACATCAAATACCTTTTATACATCTTATATCACTTCTATAGGAGTTTGTTAAACTGAATTGTYAAGGTCCTATTATGAAATAGACTGCATCCTACTCTACAAAAGGAGAACTAACTTCCCCTGCTCCTCAGTATAAACYCTCTGATAGTAACTTGACTTGTGAAAAACTATTCTAGCTCCAAATTTGGCTCTCAGTATTAACCCTGAGCACATGAACAAAAGATGCTTATCAAAGACTTGTGAAATCTTACCCTTTCTGGGCTTAACACTGCCATTGTCCCAAACTGTAACAATCCCCCATCCTTCAAAGGAAATGAAACCTCCTTCTTTCTTCCTGATCTGGCTTATGGTATGTTTTGTATGAGGGGGAAAAAACATCCTCTCTGATCTCCAGTAAGGTCTTTTCTGGAATTCAACAGGAGCACTAAAAGAAGGGCTTATAAAACAACATATTATGCAACATGTTTATCAAGTTCAAACAACTATCAATCTACTTTAACCCTTGCGGCAGATGCCAACTTGTAAACCTGTACTCAAGATGAAATAAATGAGATCAGACCAGCATTTCAGGTTTTGACTRTGATCTTAAGCAAATTAGAAATATATAAATGGATTTTGGGAACCTGCAAAATCTAAACAACAGATCTGAAAGAAGTACTCGTATTTTAGTTAGAAACTAGACTTCTGATATTTTTCCATTTTTGATTTTTTCCTCTCTTCTCCTRACTTTTAGACTAGATAATAACTGGCTTTTTGTGAATTTTAAGCATCAGTCAAAGACTTACAGAAAAAAAAAAAAGTTGGAGAGGACCTATGGGTGTTATCTAACACAAATCTCCGTTCAAAGCAAGGCTAACTTCRAAGTTAGATCAGATTGCCTAAGGCCTATTCCAAACAAATTCTGAAAATCTCCAATGACAGAAATTCCATAATACCTTTGTGAAATCTATTCTGATATTTACTACTTTCATTAAGATTTGTTTGTCTTATACCTAGATGGAATGTCCCTTGCTTCACCTGTAATCCTACAGGGGTGCAATACAAGACTGTGTTGAAAGCTTGCTAAAGCCAAGGTGAATAATATCCACTGCTCTTCCCATATAGAAAGCAAACAGGTTGATTAGGAAAGGTTTTCCTTTGCTAAATGCATACAAGTCTTCCCCAGACCCTTGTTTATCCTTCGTATAATCGGAAATGGCTTTCAGTAGAATTTGCTTCATGATCTTCTAATGGACTGAGATGAGACCAGCTAGTCTATAGTTGCCAAGATCCTCCATCTTATCCTTCTTGAAGATGGACATAACATTTGCCTTGTTCCAGTCTTTAGGAAATTATTCCTGACGGACTCTAAAAATCTCCTGAATTACTTATGCCTGCCTCATTGCACTGCTCCTCCAGTAGATCTTAAGTAGTTGATTGTTTTTTAAGAAACATTGTCCACTTCCTCTTTTTAATTTGTCTGTCTGTAGCAGATGCCCACCACAGCACAGCAGGCCGTGTTGGCCTGCCCTCTGATCTTTATTTATAAGGTCTCAGCAGGCCTGCCTGTGAAGCTCTGTGCATTCTAGCTTCCTCCTTGCAGAAAGCACAATACTTTCCTCTTCTTCCTCAATAGCTGGATTCCATCCCTCCCCACACTCACAGCTATCCCATCATGATGTCACCTCTATGATATATCACAATCCTGGATAGCCCTGTCCTTCCCTCAGGAGTTTCATCTTGGTTGAGATCTTTGACATACCAACCAGTGCAGGAGATTGCTTCCTGATGCATGTCACCACCACTATTGCACTGACTCTAGGTTCAAATAGCACCTGCAAGTGGTGTGCTCTTCTCCTCATCAACTACTGTATTAAATTTCTAGTTTTTGTTTTCATGTCCTGGTTGTTGGTTTGGCCTTAGTGCTAGTTAAGTAGGAAGCCAGACAGAAATCAGCTCTGCCCCTGCTCCCCAACCCACAGACACAATTTTCTGCTGTTGAGTCTTGGCCACAGGTTTATGACCTTGAGAAAAGTTTATTCTCCCTCCCACAATGATCTCCAAACCACTCCGAATWGGACTATCATCTAGAGGTCTGTTTTCCAAAATCTGAGGAGATCTAAAAACTTGGTATTACTCTGACAAATGTCCTAAAAAGATTCATCTGGAAAGGTTTCTCAGAGAACAGCTGATGTACTAAACTGGATCAAACTGCACAAATATAGTAGTACTAATCATCTTTAGAAGTTAACTTGGAAGAAAGGGTGCAATCCACAGGCCCAGGCTGTTGAACCTCTGCTAGAGAGCTGCTGTATTTTCTCCTTGACTTAGATGCCTTACTTAAGGGTACAGGAAAGGATCTCCATCTTCTTGAGATCTCATGTCCCATCTACTATGGAGGCAGAGACCTCCATGCATAGAGCAGGTCTTTTCGTAATAAGTTCATGGATCCTAGGTAAAACTACAGTCARAAGTGAACAATTGTAGAGTTAGACCTTTTACTCTTACAGAACAGACATGATATTACCATCCAAGCTTTTCTAAAGTCAGGCGTGCACAACGCTAGAGCGTGCTGAACCAGCTATACTGCACAGAAGGATTCCGTTCTGTCTCTGATAGCAGTTTACCTCTCTGATACATTAGTGTGGCACCATATGCAGTCTAATTAGCTGGATCAATGGAGTATGTAATGTAGCTATATAGTTTCCAGTTCCAAAGCTTGCTGGTTCAGCTTTGTGATCTAGTTTGAAGTTCTGTGYTGTACCCTTCCTTGAAAGAACAGAGATGCTATAGGCAGTTTCTTCCTTCTTTCAGTTAATAGACATAGGAGTCTGTCACTATAGGAGCTTGTCAACAAGGATGTTGGCTTCCAAGACAAGAAAAGCGTGAAATATATACATCAGACAAAAGAACTCAAGAGAAAAGCTGAAAACTGTTTCAGTAACTAGAGCAGATGTACTTAGCTCTTCTTTATACTGGTCATCGTAATGCAGCTGTTTCAGCTGGAACACTTTGAATTTAATCCTTGTAGCAACTTCTGAATCCTGAAAGTGGCTAGTCTAAGCTGATGTGATGTTAAATGTTAAAAATTACTGCAGATGCTCTGGCATTCTTCTTGTATGTCACTGCTTGTTTCTGAAAGTACAGGGCAAATAGTTTGCTGTTAAAATGAGTTATCCCTCAGAATATTACCACATTCTGAAAGATATTTCTAAAATATCAAACCTATTTTTTCAAACAAAGTAGTTATAGAAGCAGAGATAAGACTTCTCTCCAAAAACAGGAACAAAAAATGTATCTGGTACTTTTGAAAGCCATTCAAAAATATCGTTCTCTATTGATATTTTCATATTTTAACACTAAAGTTTTATGTTTACCATTTTCCTGTTTTCTTGAATTACTTTCATTCAGTCTTAACTGTGCTATTCCCCAGTGCTTCAGGATATTAACTTGTTTGTCCTGAGTTCAAAGACATGATATGTGTTGCTCTTTCTATGCACGGCGGTATGCTATACAAACTAAACTGGGAAAAGCTACTAAAATATTTGGCAGCATGTTCTATCAATCACTTTGGCAAGAAAATATCCTATGAACAGACACTTCCAATTTTTTCTTTTGAAGACATAACAGATTGAAATCTGCTTAGRGCATGCCAATGAAAAATTCAAAAATACCTTTAGTAAAAAAAAAGAATCAAGTCCACTGGGTTTTATTGGATTTTAACATAGATTTATGTGAAATACACTGGAGACATTTTGCCTAAAACAAAGCTAAGTAAACCTGTAGTGTGTAGTGTGTACTACATGATTGTAGTCATTCTATACATGCAGGTTGAGTTTAGTGGAAAAAATATGGGTTAAGGCCTCCATAGGAACAAACAATCCCTGGGATTTCATTTAATGCCAGTCATTTTCCATRGTGGCCTAAACACTGAACTATGAGTATATAGATTTTACTTATTCCTGCTTCCATTAATATTAAAGAAATATAGAGAGAAGGGATCATAAAAGGTTATGAACCGTTTCTAAGACATGTCACTTTATAAACTTAAACTTAGTAAAACTCAAGAGATCTGAATTAATTTAAAAATATATTRGACACAATTTTTGTTTTAGATATATCAGAATAAACAGAAAGTAGCTGCACTGAAATTAGTATAACAAAAGGTGCAAGATGATTATCAGTGCAATGGAARGAGTCTCAAAGAAAAATCATTCAGATTAAAAGGTCATTGAGTGTTCCTTTGGTAGTTTTTTAATTTATTGAAGGGTTCAGGTTACTTGTCTAGCCATGGTCTCACATATCACTTTAGAATGAATGASTGGCCCATAATGGATCAAAATAAAGGTTTTTTCCACTAATTATCCTGCCTAAGAATGTAGCTAATATTGGAGTAGTAGCTAAGTGTACAACACTGTAATAAATACTGAAAAGGTGTATCCTGCCTCTATATCTTTTTCTGCTTGTTCTGCCTTTTTGGTCCCAGCCACTCTTGTACAAGTACAGAGCTGCTCAATAAAATATGCCAAGGAAATTATACAAGCTAGATTTAATCCAAATCAGTTCCCTGTGAATGACTATAACAAATTGCTTTTACAATTCATATAAACATATTCCACAATTCATATAAACATATTGCCATTGTGGCAATGAGTTCCCCTTTTTACTCTTTCTTTAAAAAAAGTTGTGAGAGGGTTGATTTGCTTTGGTTTGAACATGACATTATAATTTCATGTAATACTCAAAAATTAATTATAGTAAAGAGTGAATAATCATGCTCTATGCATATTTTCTATGACATATGGACTTTCAACAACTTACGCTTTCTTAAATGTGGYTATCCTAACAGCTTAACTACTTTAGTCAGGTATATTTTATACTTATTTGATTTTCCAAACAAAAGAGAAGGAGAATATACAAAAGTAGTCATTGGACACTAACTCCKCTTATATGATTGGAGTAATTGCATATTTCAATAAAAATTTCTATCAAGTAGTTAATACTGAAATTTAAAGCAGTGTCTTAGCAGCATTCCAGTCTGCTGCAATGTTCCCGCGTTAATCGTCATGAAAATTCCTGTGCCTAAAACACTGACATTCATGAGGTTATTTGAGTTAATTCAATCCCRTAATTAAGATAATATTCAAGGGCAGCACTAAATTCATTTCTGACATATGAAATTGAAGTGAAATAAGAACTAGCTCCAGAAGACAGAAACATTAACGAACACAAAAGTTAATTATGTATTCTATTCGTCAAGATACTTAGAGGGGTAGGAATTCCCRTAGTGTTATTAAACTTAAATTGCAAGGAGAGATGCATCTTTGGAGAGCTAGTATGACAAATTTTGTTTCTGTTCAATSCCTAGTGTTACACACTATTTCAAATGTGGCAACAATGGGGATTCACTTTTAGATAATTGGTTTTTAATGTGTGCTTTTATATATGTTGTGTAACTGCATCTAAAATTAATYAACCCAGCTCAGCTTTCCTCCAGCTTTCTTCAGGTTATTTGATTAAGAATTAGAACATAGCAATCTGAATAAATCCTCATCTACAGTGTTATGATGCACAGTGTATTTTTCATATTGACTAAAAAAAAAAATCTTCAGAATCTATAGTACCTTTCCTGAATAATAGARAGAATATATTAATTTAAGCTAGGACAGATAGGAGAGAAATTTTAGAATTTCGATCCCCAAAGACGTGAAAAGATATACAGTTTGTGTCTCTCTTAATGCTTGTCAGCTCCAAAGGTATGAGTAACCCCAGATGAACTTTGTGAGACTAATCAAGCTATTCCAACCTCCTCTAGTGTGATTGATCTTGCAGGTCTTAAATATATGAATTGTTTGCAACCCTGCTGATTTTTATTAAACTGCTTATGTGCCAAAATTATATTATGAAGCTTCAATTCAAACACTTCTATCAGTAACAATGTTTTCGGCACTTCTTATTCCCTGTGAGAATAGACACCTTTGTTAAATGATATTATATCTGTTTGCTTTTTGAATAAGTGCAACCTGTAAGGAGAGGAAAAGCTTGAGAAAAGCACTTGGCTTGCCCAAGTGGAAGAAAAATGGGAGCAACTGCTGAGATATTTTGAAGAAATGTGGTAATTTTAGCCTTTTTTTTCTAGAAAACCTGATTCAGTTTACTTCTGTGTCTTTATTCAGTTATAGCAATAGTTCTTTTAGTAACTGTGTTCCTTAGTTATAACTATACTAGCTGGTCTAATAAAACTTGTTGCCTTTATTCCAAACGGGAAGAAAGATTGTGCGCCAAAGTGCTTTGCCTACTTTTTCCTTCTAGGACACTTTGGTTTGAAAAATGGTATTTCCTCTTAGAAATATGTCTTCAGAACATCATGGCTACAAAGATGTAATGTAAAATACAATTGTGCAAAGAATCTATACATCCAGCCCTATATGGTACGTTGTAGTCACATTTGGACAATATCTAAGGGGCAACACAGTTGCCTTTTCCTGTGAATTGCTACCCYCCATGGATTGGATTGGAAGCAAAGAATGATCCCATGATTAGGACACAGCTCATGGTCTTACGTTCTACGTCATATATTTCTGCAGACTTCTTAGGTGTTCTTGAATATGCCTAGATTGTCTATTAATTTCAAAGAATTCTTATCATGGGACACACACATTTCATGGGGTCTAGTACCATCTACTTTCTCAAACTTAATGCTGAGTAACCAAAAAAGCATTCAACACTCCTTGTAGTAAACCCTTAGATCAGTAGGAGGACAATCAGGGACATGGGCTAACTCTGGGCATAAACAAAATTAAYAGAGGGAAAGAATTATAGGCTTGGAAAAATACATTATATTTAGGGCAAAAAATGTGAACTTGTGATTCACAAAAGAATAAATTGGACCTGCTCTGGGCCTAAAAGYGAATTTCAAGACAATCCAAATAATCATTAAATCATCCATAAGAAACCTTTGAATGAAAAATAATTCTTAATACAAACAATAACCAAGCTTGTTGTGTATTATATTTTTCTCCCGGAATTTTCTATGCTCCTTCCAAAAAAAAAAAAAAAAAAAGAAATTTGGAATTTTTAATTGAATTTTGTATCCTACCTACTTAAAAGGTTGGGATGCCTATGAGGAGATATGATATTGATAGAATATGTTTTACTAATGCAGATAGGTAAATAGGAGTAGGATCAAAAGTGCCCAAGAATTTTAAGGATTCATTTTTCAGTATCAAAGATCTGTTTTGTCTTCAAAGGATGAAGACATAATTATATTATAGACCCCTAAGCTAATTCAGATCCCATTTAAAATGCTTAGCTGTAAGTATTTTAAATAACAAAAAGCGTGACACAGAAATCATTCAACCTTCAAATTTCAATCTGTATTCTTCATATCTTAGAAGTCTGCCATTTTCTCCTCMGGTAAAGGGCTTAAACTTCATGCCTTCTGCCTTCAAAAAGTGTATCAACCACAAAATGATTTGCTGTTTTGATGCAGTGCACCATTCTTTTCAACAACTCAGTATTTGCCAGAAAAAAWATAAGTCTAGAGAAACTCTATTTGTGAGACAAAATCACACTGCAGGTGTTTTTACATGCTAGGAAATGCCAAATTCAAACTAGGAAAAGCAGGATTAAAAAAAAAAAAGAAAAGAAAAAAAAAAGATTTTTTTTTCAGCCAACCCTTACAAAATATGTGCCTGAGTGTATAAGAATTAATCAATCTGCAACTGCAAATAGGACATAACAAACATGAAAGAAAATCACTCTTGCTAAACCCTTTATTGGATTAAGTAGATTACCACACACCAAAAGCAGATCAATTTTCAATATAACTCGACTACATATTTTCAGCTTCTCCTGAATTGACCACTAAAATAAAGTTCAGAGATCTTTATATTCTCTGAAATATGATCACATTCAGTAGCATCTCAGAATATAATAACAAAGCATTTCAAAATTTGAGAAAAAAAGATTAATTTTTCTATTTATTATCTTGTTTTTTTTTTTTTTTTTAGTTAGTCTTTTAACAAACATTTGCAACCTACATAATACAAGGAGGGTACTACACATATTTATCCTGGGTTTTTTTTCATCATGTGGCAAGTAATATAAGCTTTTTTTTCAGTAGAATGAAGGATAGAGTAGCCATTAATTGAAAATATGTCTTGACCATAGTGATGTGAAAGAAAGAGGACACTACAAATGATGTAGAAACAGCAGTGGAATACAAGATTGATAAGAAATAAATTAAAGTTTTATCTGTGTATCTTAATTAGATATCTCCACTGATAAAATGCTGATAATACAGAATGATTGAGGATTAATTACAGATGTAAATGTCTGAGGATGAAAGATGATATAAATCRGATAAATATCGTAATTACTGTCTTAAAGGATGGAAAATTACACTGATCTAACCTTCAGAAATAMAATATTGGAAAGAAAAAGAGGCTTTTTCAAAGGGTGAGTGATGTATTTAAGGTTTAATACCTTGAACTACTACTACTATTATAATACATCTACMTGCCTTTTTATACAACAAGTAGCAGATGTAATGTAATGATGCAATTTTCTTTTGACAAATTAGGGATTAGAATGATAAAATGGCAACATTCTGAATACTGYATTTTGTTTTAGATTTATCAGTATGTCTGAAAACTAGAAATTCACTCTAATCTAATAATATGCATCTGATTTTTTTGTGCTAAATATTCTCTTCCAATCTGTCCAAAAGCTTTTGGCACTATYGTTAACTTTGTTCTTCAGTGAGTACCTGAAAAAAGTTTGTGTACTCTACTCAAAGAATTTGGTATACAAGGAGGGAAAGAACAAATCAGACTTACCAGCTGTCCTATTTCAGACTTTTAAATCTGCTATCTGCTTGTTTGAGCTTTTTGTCTTAAATCAATGATATTAGCTCATAGGAAGTTGAAAGTACAAATAATTTCCATTTTGCGAATCATTCTGCCAATAATTTTTACTGTATTCTTGACATTCTTGATGCTCTGTGTGTATATAAGCAGTGATCATTATGTAGTTAGCCGRCAAGTAAGCAGTACAGCCAGGTACTGGGCAATGTCTTACAAACTGAAAACTAGATTAGGAGAATGACCTCATTCACCTTTTTACCTTAAGAATTCGTATGAGAGAAAGAATTCTTGTTGCAAGATTATAGGTGCACATTTCTGCTATTTAATAACCACATATTTCAAATAAGGTCTCATCAATCATTTAGCAAATGTCTCCATTATTTCTCTCCGTGCTCTGGACACCATACATTTTTTCACTAGTAAACATAATATGCCCTAAAAATAACCGTTGAAAAGTTATGGGTTATAAAAATGTTTGCTAGGGATGGCGGCCTCTCAGTTACTAGTGAAAATTACTAACTAGATGTTCAGTAAAAGAATGCATGRAGAATCATAAATTCCCCAATTTTCTCCTCCCAGGTAAGACAGTACTGTTTAACTACTTGCAAAAAGGTGTTCGTGTGACGTAGCATAACGGACCCGAAAGATCAATTTCATGACAAGAGGGGGGAGATTGAATAAGAGAAAGAAACTCCAGCTCCTCAAGCTGCTCTGTGGACAGGTGGGAGAAGAGGAAACGAGGGGCTTGGAAAAGTTCAAACAAGTTCAAAAGAGAAGCAGAGTCTGCAGGAGAAAACTGCAGTGGAAACTTGTGGAAAAAAAGGAGAGAAGTAGCACTTGTATGCTTTTTAACTAAAAGGAAAACAGCAGATGGAAGGGGAAAGAAAAGAGAAAGCAAAGCCTTGAAAGATGATGTAGAGATGATTCTCTCTCATCTTTGGAGGTGAAGTGGAACATGCTCGGGCACCTGGGAATGGCAGGAGTCTTCTCTTCAAGTGGTGTATGCTTATATTTCACCAACGGGACCTGAACAGGACCATTAGCACTTAGTCTGTGGCACTGCTGTCTTCAYGTGGCTGGTGCTGTTGGTGATGTCTGCAGCAGCAGAAGTGGTGGGGGGAAGCGGAGTGTCAAAGTTCCAAAAAACAGCAGTAGAAGTCATGAAGATGATGCAGTGATAGCAGCAGGGGTGGTTTTTGACTTTTCTTTCTCCTTGGGTGGGAGGGTGAAGAGACACAGGAAAAAAGGTCCAGAAAAGCGACTAGACCTCCTCTGCAGCCGATACACCACACACACAAGAAGGAAGCAGGTAATGTTGCCCGTCTGCTGCCCAGCATTAMAGTTAAGCACTGGGGAGACATGTCTTTGGTTTGACTCAGTATGACTGCATATTGTAGCAAGCTGTATAATCATGTCAGCTGGCAAATGATTACAAAAATATGTTTCATTCAAAAAGTCCAATTTGTATATTTTCAATTAAAAAAGGTTTTATATTTAATTATTGCTGTGTAGCCCTTGTTCAGTGTGTTCAAAAAAAGGAGGAAAGTTCAGAAGCTGTTATCATACCCATAGAAATGCGAACACCTTCAAAGAGCTAGATTTTAAAATGCTGGCTTATTTTAACTAAGCATCTTATCATCATTCCAGTTATCTTTGTTGTTTCTACACATATGTGTAGCCTATAGTCTGTTTTCACTGTGACATTTGATAGATATTCATCACAGGATTTTCATCTTTTCAATATCGGAAGACACTTCCTAAACCAATTTCATTTGATTAGATTCTAAAATAACTAATGAAGCATAAACTACTGCACATAATAGAGATTATCAATATATTGATAACTTAGCAGCTGAATTTTTACACATCCTGTGGGTTTTTTTATGATTATATTATCGTCCCCAAATTTGGACATTTTAAGAACTGCTGAATGTCAACCTTTTTAGCATTTATCAGGTTCCATTATACCAAAAATAATCTCAGTGTTTTCTAATATTATGYTTGTAATACAGGTGTGAGCAGCATGACAGAGGTATGATGAGAGCAAAATAACAATAATGCATTACATTAGGTGCCCACTTTACCGTGATCTGAATAAGAACATACACTTCTTTTCTAATCAATTCTAATCAATTCATAATATACATCATCTACTTCTGTGACAATGTACTTGTTTTGAGCTACTACCTCTAAAAGGCAGTAAAGAGTATTGGGACAGGTATAGCAGAAAAGAGACAAACAAAGCTTGCAAGAGCTRTGAATTGGATCCTTCTTCTAATTGCTCAATGAGAAGTGAGGAAGCAGCAAGCTTTTCAGCTACATATTTTACACTTCACCAGCATGAGAAGGTTTCTTTCTTGTTTTCTGAGTAATCTGAAAACAGAGGTACCCTTTCTACGTCTTCCATAGTGTGAATCTTTATAACGGGTGGACAGAGACAGAATGGTGCAACCACCATGACAGTCTGGAAAGGGAGTAGCAGTATATAAAGCACCAGAAGATGGAGGGATTAGCGAAAGATGGGAAAAATTAGGCAGCAGTGAGATCAAAGGGATAAAAGAGGGTAAAAAAAAAAAA
>NW_028186138.1:80256-130823 GCF_003343005.1 Rhea americana
AAAAAAGAGTAATTACACAATTGCAAAAGGAAAAAAAGAGGAAGAATGTGATCTGAAAGATAGCGAAATAGCAAGAATTTGAGAAAAGAACTGCTGTTGTGGTCATTTCTTTGTCCAGAGCAGATGGGAAATTATTCTCTTGAAACCACCTCTTTTGTAAGGGTGGCCTGCTGCAAAGCTGCTCCAAAAAATCCAGTCTCAGTTATTTTCACTTTCTTACCCTGTCATTCTCATTACCCATCCAATTGGAGCCGCAGTGGAAAAATTCAGCAAAGTCATCAGMCTCACAGCACTTTACATTGATCCACAAATACGTATGTTAGGTGTAGTTTGTTCCAGGAAAAAAAAATCAGTAGAAATTAGAATGGTTGGTACCTGGGGAGACTTCTGCTGAAACATCACTTTCAGAAGAGAAAACGTGTTCCAGAGTTAAAGGCAACATGATCAAAGTTTAGGTAGAAATTTTTCAATTATTTTATTTTAATTTTATGTATTTTTCTTCTTTTCAAACTTTCTAGCATCACCAGTGTAAAAGAAGTAGAATTGAAATAAGCAGAAATATATAATGAATCATTACAACAAAGTATTGTATATTTGACACTCAGGGAGTAAAAGATAAAATACGTAGATTGAATGCTACTGTGTTTTGAGACCACAAATTCTGTTAACTTTATATTATCATGGAAGCATGATAATGAAGAGTGAAAGGAATTTTATTAATTTGTTTAATGAAACATGTAAAACATGAATTCATAAAGACAGCAATAAAGTAATATTTTATTTTCAGGAGAATTCAGATGCAAAACTATTGTTATTTCTGGGGAAAAAAACGGCCACATATTTGCTCTCGAAAAAAAACTTAGCCAAAGCTAGAATGAATTGAACCAGCAGTTTAATATATACTGTGAAAAGTTTGCAAGAGAAACATTGTTTAAAAGTTAAGCTACTTACAGAATGACTTTTTCTTAGGCTTTCTTAACAACATATTTTATGGATAGCCTGTAATTGAGATTCGACATTCAGCATGCAAAACTTTCAGTACAAAACAAGCTATGTGAATGCTTCCTTCAAAATGAACAGAACCAAGTTCCCCGAACCCTTAAACAATTTTGGGATATTCTTACTTACATTTTAATAATAATTAAGTTTTAAAAGCCTCAATAAAATTAAATATTAGTTTATATTAGCCCCCAGATTAACTCCCATTGTTTAAATCTTCCTGATGTGATTTGATATAATCTTCAGTGAAATGTTAACATTTCCAAAATGAGCATGAGATATGATGGYTTGGTTTTCTCTCCTGATAAACCCTTTTTCTGGTTGTATCAAACACAGATGTTGAATGCCTCATTCCTGCTCCTTAGGAAATATGATACACTTTGAAATAAACTGTCATAATTTGCTTTAAAGAGAGGCATTTGACATATTGGCACTTCTGCACACTGACATTCATCTGAGAAAAAAGATTTCAGCCATCCACAAGTTTAGAACTACAGTTTTCAAGGGCTATTTAAATAATTTAAATGTACCAGAGGAAGTCTGATCTATCAAATATTTATTTTGGCTTGTCTCTGTTCTAATTAGAGATGGACTTGAGCTGTAAATTTTTGATCCAAATGCATTTTACAAGTTTGAGACTTTCTGAAAGTAAAATGCTAGTTTAGTTTTAGGGTCTTATTTATCATTCATGTATTGCTGAGACCTGTATGAAAATCCACAAAATAAAAGTCTTAAAATTATGTGAAAATATTATGTCTTTCTGACTAGTAAGGCAGTTTAAGATATGTAATGACCAATAATTAACAGACTAGTTACATTTAAGCAAGAGGTGCTAATGTTTCTTTATTTTTTTTTTCATTTATTTCTGTTATTATTACTAATATATTGCAATAATACTGTCTGGAGAGTTCAGACTGGGATCTGAACTCTGTTGAAAAAGGCATTATAAAAATGGTGGCAATAGAAGATCTTCTCTAGAATATCCAGAACATCCAGAATTATGACAAAAAAATTAAGTAAAAGGAGAACAGAGAAATTATGGACAAAATGTCTTATTCTTAAAGATTAGTGATTTCACCAAATATATAGAGAACCCTCTAAGTAAGTTACATTAAATTAAATTCCCTGTTTGAAATCCAGCCAGTATTAAAAATTAACATATCTGTAGAATAGGTCAAGGACATGATGATTTCTAAGAAAATCAGTCCTTTTTTTCTGTTTTGTATGCTATATAATTAGATCAAGTGGTTAAGTTAGTGCTCCTTGTGTTTAATAACAATGTGCTCAAGAAAGTAACTCAATATCAAAATAAAAAGGCGAAACAAGAAATTTACACATTTTTTGTGGTCTGCTCCTCAGTCCTGCCACTCAGGCATGTTTTCCCTTTATGTCTGTTATCACTGGACTGGACAACGTAAGCATTACCAGCTATTTCAACCTGAGAGATTCACAACGTAAATATTTCCTCTTCTTGTCTACTCTACAGAATGTGCAGCACTATAAATCGTAGTTATCCTCCAGCAGGAGCATTAAAATGCAGATACTAGGATTTCCCACAAGCATTATTCTGATATCCTAAAAACTCAAAGATAAATGATCAGCTCCAGCTGAATGCAGTTTCCATATTCACAGGGGTTTCAGTGGAGATTATGTGTGTAAGGTTAGTAGAGACGATCTCATCGTTTGACTATCACAGTTTTTATCACAGTTGAATTAAACTTGCAGCAGGGTGAGTCACGTGCTCAAAACAGTAGGATAAACATTTGCTTATTGTTTTTAAATTATATCTTCAAAATGAAATCTGCATAATGGTGAATTTTCCCGTTTTAATATTTTTGTAAGGCTATTGAATATTACTTGTACTAAATGTGAGAATTAGAGAAAAGGATAGATTTGCATGTGTGATTCTAAAAAGAATATGTCTGTAACTATAATGTCAGGACAGCTTTCTAAACCCACAAGATTTGTCCTAAAATCCTTGACCAAAATTTCATTTCTAAAACTCTTGCTGTAGAGGAAGCTGGGTTTTTCAGCTGTATCATATCTGTTTGAATCTGAGTCTCCTCTTTAATGCCCTTTGAATCCTTTAGAGAAAAAGAGTTTATGTTTGAAAAAAAAAAATGAATCATATGTCTTTATAGTATACACAGCTGGGACTTTTATGGGTACAAAATAAGAGATGATTGAGTATTTTAAATTAAATATTACAGATTTTAAGTGTCAAACATCCTATTTTAAACCAGTGGTTGAGCAAAATTATTTCTGAATGGATTAATGTGAATTTAGAAGCAATGGAACTTTTGAAATTTAGGAATAGATATCAGGTTTGTGGTTATAGAATAACCTAAGGTTGTTTTCGTTTTACATTTGAAGTACTTGTAGGCTGTCCTGAAGCTACGTTTAACCCACCAAACCTAGTAAATTAAAGAAAAAAAATCTTTTTTTTTTTTTTAGTCTCTAGTTTGTGCCTCTGTGAAGATCAGCTGTAACAGATACTTCAGCCTCAAGACATATCACGGACTTTTCCATAACATTGAATGCTGCGTGGGTGCTCTTTTCACTACAGAAAGAAAATAAAAAAGGCTAGTAGAAGAGAATATAGCTGGAGGTGCTGCAAATAAACATTGTCGAAACCAATATTGGTTACAGAAGATCATAAATACAGGCTAGAAGCCTGTATTTAGGAGTTATCTTTTCTTACATTGGAAAATTACTGCTAGATTTATTTTCCACATCTAAATATATTAAATGTATCAAACATGGGAAAAAAAAAATCTGGGCATCATCTGCTACTTTGTTTTTTTACAAATGGCAAAATATAAAGGTCTTAAAGAGATTTTAATGATTATTTAATTTCCATAATCCTATGATTTCTTTATATTCACAAGACGTTAAATATACCTGGGGTTAATAAACTCAGAACCTATGTACTGATGTCTATTTAAGTTTAGATAGTTTCCCTTTCACCAAATCGCTGCTGACACAGTGAAGGGGATCAGTATAAAAGCTAACTGTTGTGGAGATAATAGGAACTACCAGCAAGGTGGTGTTATGAGTTCCRAATTTCTAATAGCTGTATACTTGAAGCACATTTTTGGTGTAACTGAAGTATACCTTTTAATGCAGGCAGAAGTAGAGGCAATCTAAAATCCCATAAGTAAGAAGTCAGGCAGTAGTATCTCATGTTRGTACAAGGATGGTGAATTCTGAGGAATATGACATACTAAGTGGCAACATGGCATACTTTAAGGAAAACCTGCAAGAAATTCCTATTTGAAATGGAAATAAGCTTTACTTTTGGCAGAGCTGAGAAAATAGAGCAGGTGAAGTCTATTTTGTTTCCTAAAGCAAGTCATATCATTAAAAGAAATAAAAAGGGAAATAAAAGAATAAAACAGCATATTACAGTGTACTGGGGAATCCAAATACCATCTTCCTGTGAAGTAACAGTAGATTCAAATAAACATCTATAAGTGCAATTCCCATTTATTTTTAGTTCCAAGTTTCTTTTTGCTCCTTTTCCTTTTCATGATTAGGTGTTCAAATTCTTCCACCCAGAAAGCTGTATATTTTAAGAACACAATATCATATGTTTAGGATCAGGATAAGTTAACAAATTAGATTTCTAAGTCTTTGATTCATGCTACATCATCACTTTGAGATTATGATGTCGAAGATATCTGTGACAATACAGCAAATTTTAATCTTTTCTATAGTACTTGTGGTCAAGAAAATCTAAGTGATGTTATTTTTAACATCATGACAGTACAAAGCAGCTTTTAAAAACTGAAAGAAATATTATGAGAAATTGGTATATTTTGACTCACATTTGCCCCTTCTAGCTACATGAAATAACTTCTGTTGCTTGTGAGAAAATAAATACTGAAATTGTTTGAACAGATACTTTTATTTAGAAAAGTTAAAGTAATACTATATTCACAGGTACCAACTTTACACTCATTTCAAAGTATACCTTGGTTTCCCTTTTCACTTCTCTACATCTCTAAGAACTGATTTAGACTGTATATTTCATATGTATATATATATAACCGTTGTGATGATAGCTGTTATTTGAATATTCACCTAAAATTGTTTTAATCTGACATCTGATGTAAAGTTAAATAAACTGCACAGGAATCACTGAAATGTCACCAAATTTTCGATTGTGAAACTATCTGACTTCCACATTTATTATATTCATCACACTTCTTAACTGTGATAATACTGGAGTCCTGGTCTAGATTTGATTTGATTTGACTATTTTTCTGCTCTTTCAGCTACTACAGTTGTTCTTTCTCAAGCTCAGGTAACACCTACAGATGTAGATGTGAACAAACAAACCGATTTCTGTGTCTTTCAGAAGGCAATGAACCAAAAGTGGCAGTCTGTTTTGTCTTCACGAGCGCAGTACAGGCAGGATGCTCTCCAAGGAAAGCAGAGAACAGCTGAAGATTACAGAGAATTTTTGAGAATTTCAGTGGAATAGTTTTTCATCCAGGCTACAGTCAAAAAGTAACAAAGTAATATTGCTGTTAGAGTAACTGTAYTGGCTATGCTCCTTTTGAGTTACTTGCATCAAGCGTTGTGAGTATTGGAATAAGTCTGATCAACAAGGAAAATTTCTATTTCAAGTAATTTGCTTAAAGTTTATTCAAATAAAGCATGAAGACTTTTCTTTTCTCCACTTTTCATTTTTAGTATGAGCTTAAAAGAACTGTTGGAAAAATCTCTATAATGATACAAAATGAGAAAAGTAAGAAGAAAAGTGAGATAATAAGAGAAATAATTTTTTCAATGTTATATGCATAGATACAAAAAATAAGAAAAAAAAACTGTTTGGAGAGAAAATCAAGTTACTTATTTAGATGCTTGCCTAGAGACTATCTAGAGAGCTTGAAGTAAATTAGCAAGACCTTTTAATGATCATACTGTATAAAATTTACTCAGCTGATTCTGAGGGTTAATTTCAGAAAAAGATCTTTGAAAGCTGTTTGACCCTGAACTTCCTTTATTAGCAGAATCTTTTGCTATGTCAAGTTTTAAATCTCAGGCCTATAAAATTTTTGGTCCAGAATGGTGCCATTATAATGGTAATGACACTTGTTGGGTCATTGACCAGAAAGTCACCACGAAGCTACTGACCAAGTATGTAGTAATATGAGCTTATGCTAATAGAYTGCTTGTAAAGGGTGACCTAGCGACATGTAAAGGATTAATGATAATATGCAATTTGTCCCCTCCCACTGCATTCTCTAAACCAATCTCTATAACCTGATCCTGCTTAAGGGAAGCTCATCGTCATCCAGTCAGCTGCAGATTAGCGATTTGTTCACTACCTGTGAACAATAATTTATTTGTTTTAAGAACCCTATTGTATAGGTACACTTTTATATGTACCAAAAGAAATGTCCCAAGATTAGAGATGCATGGAATAAGAAGTTCATGGAGCGTAATAAGGGATCATTTTAAAATATGATTTTTTTTTTCTAAATGGCAAAGCAATGTGTGCAGAAAATACAGCTCTGAAACTTTGTTCAGGAAATAAAAGTGTTTTTGTCCTCCTTATTCCCTTCAGGATTTTGTCAGTCACGACCTGATTTTTTATGAAAATATATTATTTTTTATATTTTTCATCTGACAAATTGCAGAGTAATATATTGTGTCAGCTTGTGTCAGTTAAACTCACTGCATCCTTTATTGTGAAAGTACAAATCTTCAAAGTAAGAGACGTTAGTTACAGTATCTGGAAAAACAATGTGGTCTGGAAATCATAATCATTTGCTTCTATTGTCAAACACAGTGCTAGACAAATATTTGCTTCCCAAATACATAGTTTAGTATGTTCTTTTTAGAAGATGTAGAAGATATGTAGTCCAGGACTGACTGCAACCGGTAGGGTAGCAGCACAGCCTCCAAACTCTTCTGCCTGTGTGAGTATGCTATCGTGAACACAAATATTTGCTTGCAGTCTTGCAAATCCCACAGTAGAATTCTTCCATCAGCATTTTAGAACCAAAACAAGGCTGATTTGGACAAAATGTTGTCCATTTGGCATTTCCATGTAGAAGACCATTTCAAAATTGAGACTCACTAAAAATGTCAAGATGTTAATATATGACATTTCTTACATATACTAACTTTCTGTTTTCTTTTATGTCTGCACAGGTATCTGGAAGACTGTGGGTAGCTATAATCCACAGTCAGAACTTTCCTTGACTTTCTTTATAATAAGCCAAAAAGGATGAACTCCAATTTAGGACATATTTTGTATATTTTAAGTAACCTATATCTATTCTTTGAATGTATTCCAGTGTACCTATCCTTTTCCCAGGTTGTGAACATTCATATTAGATATCAACAGATATCTAAKTAGATACTGCACAAAATAATACAAATACTAAATTTGTATTTACCTGCTTACATATATAAGTCTTTCTGATATTTGGTCACATTGATTGAAAACTTTTGGCCAGCTAAGTGATGGTGGGTCACTCATTACTATTCTCTGTGCCTCAGTATGTGACTTCATGTCTAGCTTCTTATATTAAAAAAAATGATGTTTGCTTGCTGAMACCTTTATAAGAAAGGAGTGGGTTGTCTTTCAAGGTAATTTTTCAAATTATTGCTAATMTGTTTGGTAAGATTAATTGGCTGGCATATATCTCATTTTTTCATGTAACTTCTTGACTGAATGTTGTATCAATCGTTCTGATAATGTGACTCTGATAACTATTATCCATCTTTAAAGTGCTGATATAATGTTAACTTTCTCTTCCTTAGAACTTCTAAAATACAACAAAACTTTTCGAAAATTGACATCTATATTCTCAGGAGCTACTTCATTATCTGCTTTGGGTGGCGGGTGACTTAAAAACCCTAATCTTAATGTCTATCATTTACTGACAACTGTAAATTCTTAGGGAAGGTGTAAGGRTAGACTGTCAATTTTCCCATAATACTTTTAACATTAAATAAAGCAATAGAATGGCTCTGACTTTGATATTTTTTTTTTGCTTCAGAAGCCAAGGTCTGATTTTAAAATTTCACTCCAAATATTCATTTGTAATATGTTAAATATAAATTAATTCAGAATATATTTTGGTCCTTAAATGCATTTTTGAAATATAATAGAAAATTTGAACTACATGAACCAAAAATTTATTATGAACATATATTCTGCTTCAGTGACTAAYCTCTTCAATTATTCCAGAAGTTTTTCATGGAAGTCTCTTCAGTGTTTGTCCTGTTTTCAATGTGCATACTTTTTTGTCACATACCATTTTGGATTCATTGCAAGAAGAGGTATACCACGCACAGAATGATAAAGAAGTTTAACAGTGACTGATGGGCCCAAAGGGTTACACCTGTCAAAATGCATTAACTAGCGTAATGTGATGTGACAAACTACGATGTGACTGGCTTGACATAATATAGTATACCATTTAGAAATTTAAATGAACAAATAAATAAAAAAAGAAGAAGAGTGGAAAAGGTCCAGTAGGGAAAAAGCTGCAAATTTAACCATCTGTTTTATAAAGAAAACAAAAATACTGTTCACTGGATAACAGATAAGTGTCAGGTGAACTGCCTAGAACTTCAGGATAACTGGTATACATCAGCCAGTCCCACGGTGCTGCCTGTATCTCACCTAATGTTAGCAAATGAGACCACTGTCTTATAGGAACTGTTCCCAAAAAGCAAATATCCTACAAAAAGCATAGGCATAACTTCTTTTAAAAATAATAACRAATGAATAATATATTTTACATTCAAATCCCAATTAAAAAGATGTTATAAAGCAAAGTATTTGGACAGACTTAAGGCTCTGCTTCCTGAGTACAAAGTATATAGTTTAATCTGTGAGTCTAAATGATCAACCTAACTGTAGAGCAATGAACTGACAGAAAAACACTATAAAGTAAAAATCATTGGAGCACAGAAAATTGAAGTATAACATTAGACCAAAAGTCAATAGATAGATTTTTTTAAAATATTTTTTTTGACTTATGGGGAAAAAGTCCCAATAAATCTACTCAATTTTGTTAGAGACAAACATCTGCAACAAGATAGATATCTGGAGACAATCAACATTTCCTCAATTCTTTAAATAGAACAAGTATTTTTTAATAAACTTAGGATAGAAGTAKTTAAAATTGCATGCTTGTCTAACCTAGTTCTTTGCATAAATGACTGCCTTGACAGTTAAATAGCTACCAAACTTAGAGCATCTTCAATGCCTTGTGAGTTTGATGGCACAGCTTTCATAAAATAGGAGAATTAGAGGAATTGAATTATCTGAGGGCACAATATGAAGCAGTATGCAAAAGGATTAATATGATTTAACTATATGAATGAGAGCAAATAGCTATTGAAGCAGGTAATTTAATTAAAGTAAGAGAGTTAAAAAGGTAAACATGGAATGAGAAGTCAGGAAAGTGACTGAAATGAAAAGACATCAGTGAGTTACTGCCTTCAGTCAAAATGTTGACTTAATGGAGGGGAAAAAGGATTGCATTTTGATTTCAATGTGATCTATCTTTCTTTGATGAAATATAGACAACCAAATACATGATGATAGGGAAAAAACTGAAAAGTCTACAGTATTCATCTGAGTCTGATAGAAAATATTTTAAACTCTCTTCTTGTTCTGTTCATCCTAGCTCTAATTCTTAGCAAGGCTGCCTATATTGAAACACCAAGAGTGAAATTATTTTACAATAGAGCCCAATATAACATATATCAAATACAGAGATTTCCTGAGTGAATTTTCAGTGCAGATATTTTGAGTTTACCTGACCTTACTATTTTTTAAACAGTTTATTTGTTGGGGTAAGTGAAGCTATATTTTCCATTCGCCAGTCTAGGACGATTGATACTGGAGGGTTCTAGATAATTCCCATGAAAACTCTACAGATGATTAAAGCAAATGAAAAAGTTCATGTTATGGTATCATTTATAGAAAGAAAAAGAAATAGCTAAATTTGGCTCTGTTTTTACACTGAATAATTACATRTTCAGATCCTTACAAATAATCAATGTGTGAAATTAAAATTATTCTTACTGCCTTTGTTCCACTTTCTTTGTTAGTAGAAGAAATAATAAATATTGCAATTTAATAGGAAAAAAAGAAAGATGTATTACTAGACATGGATAAAATTCTAAACTGGATTTTAAAAAACAGATCACAAGACCAAATAAAGCATGCATACTCCATGCTAGCATGCATACTCATCCTGATGTGGGAACTGAATAGAAGCCAACAGATCTAAGAGAATTCAAATCTAAATAAATAAGCTACCTGATAACAACTAGTTAGGTCAGGCAAATCATGCAATCAATACATTGTCAGAAGAAACTAGTATTACTATTTTCTCTAACTCTAGAAAAATGGTGGAAAAAGACGCCATGAATTGCCAAAAATTGACATTTGCATCATTTACATCAACTAGAGAAAAGAAGATTCTTTTCTATGAAATGGGGGGATTTGAATCCCTTTCATTGCCCTATGACTAAACTAAATCATAAAGAAACATTTCTGATGACTTTCTTACACATTCTTTTGCAAGAATATTTTTCCTTTCTTCTGCAAAACAAGTAACAGGACTATCTTAAAAAACTTGTGGGCTTCAGCTGGAAGCCACTAAACTTTTCTCTACTATACAGTCTCTTGTTTCCTGGAGTGTGACACTTAGATGACACTACTCCAGTGGACACTTACAGACATACTGCCAAGAGTTTGCAGGCCAGAGGATACTTTTTGGACCTTGGCCTAAATGGATTAACCGTTATTCTAAAGTTTTGACAGAAAGCTTTTTTTTTTTTTTTTTTAACCTTAGCAAAGAGAAATAAAGATCTACAGAAATGGGAGGTGGAAAATGGAGAAATCAAGAAGAAGAGTGCATATAAAAGCCTCATTCCTCTCTGGATGGCTGGTGGAAGTTACATAACAGTGTCTCTAAGAGTCCAAGACAGATGGTGGCTAGCCTCATGAAAACTAGCATTAAGATTTTTCACTTATACTGCCATATAAATTATAAATTGAGATCTTCAAAACAGTCTTCATCACATTTTAATTAGTTTAAATGCTCACTAGATGATTTACTGAGTGCCCCATTTACACTTATTATTGCTTGTAGCATAGGCAAGGAAATAGATTCTCTGGAAGTTCTCTTTCCACTCTGAAAAGCTTTAACTGAGTGTAAAGACAGGCACTTAGGGACTGAGGAATAATAACCAATTACAGAGGTGCTACATGATTTTGCCAAGGCTCTTTCATGCAAGAATCAGAACAAAAAAAAAATCAGTTAATTTTCAAGAAACTAAAGTTAAATAACATGATGGTTTTTAAGGAATGGCAAGTAGCTTGGATTTAGAAAAAGATGTATTTTAATGATTGAATCGAACACACGTATGAAGAAGGGAAACCTATTCATACACAGAAATCTTGTCAAATGTTTACAAACCGAATTTAGATTYGTCCTTATTTAATGAAATAATAGAGTGGCAATACTTCTACTGTCTTTCAGCAACAGCAGCAATAACAATTGTGAGCAGAAGGATAAAATTGATTAAAATGCAACACATTCATGATATGGATACTTGTTTTCACTRTTCCTTCTTTAYTTCAACTATATACAGCTAGAGTTGGAATTAAGAACATTAGACACTCCTAATATCAAGAGGCATAGGAAAGGGGTTTGTTTATTTGTTTGCTTGTTTATACTGACATGAGAAAGAGATACCAAAAGAAGTAAATTTCTAACAATTTTGATAGTTTCTCTTTGGCAAGAACAGAGAAGAGTAATAGAGCATAAAGGTATTATTAAATACTAYATTGGATGGAGAAAGCTTAGGCGATAGGAAATTAATGACAGAAAGAGACAGAAAGGACAGAAAGGAAAAGATTTTTTTTTTCTTTTTTGTCTTGTCTTTACCACAGAATGACAGTATATTGCCAAAGAACTTAAACATGGAGCCTCAAAGGACKGTACAAAACTTTGCTTTTGTGAAAAATGTCCTGCTGTAACATTTGTCTCTAAACTGGAAGATAATTTCGTAAGAGATTATGTGGGAGCAAAATAAAGAAATTTTACTATATATTTTTATCAAATTAAAAAAATACAAGCTTATTACTATTTCAAAATCTCTTTCTTATATAAAATATCTGGATTCTAATGAGACAATTGTCACAATTTTTAACTGCATATTGACATAAAAAGTTGAAGTAATATTAATAGATTTCAAGTAAAAGTAGCTGTAAATCAGTCATGACATCAATAACACATTTGATCAGAAGCTTACTGTCTATGTGTCCATGAATGGAASCTATACTTACATAAATGGAGACTAATAGCCAGATAAGCACTCTTCAGGGAAAAATATTTCAGTAAAGAATGGTTAGCTTTTCTAGAGTCTATGCAGTAAATTTAGCAGATTTTATAAAGTAATCTGAATCAGAACATTGGTATCTATCCTGCTTCTGTTATAGTCAAAATCAACACTCTATGATTAACTTTATTTAGGTGGATAAATTTAAACTTAGATTTCCTTAAAAAAATACAGATTAAGAGTAAATATTCTTTTTTTTTTTTTTTTTTTTTTTGCAAAAGACGAGGTATTTTTTCAAAAGAAAAATATCACTCAAGAAGTTTTTTGTTGTTGTTGTTGCTGTTTTAATCTGGTCATGTTTTTTTCTAGAGACATTTGTGTATACGATCTTACTTTTCAGGAGGTTGAGTCCTTCAATTTGAAGCAAACACCAGCAAGCTGTGTATCAAAATTTTATACATACAGTTTCAGTGGTGCCTATGAACCCTGAGTATGGAAATTAAGTGAAAAACATAGCTATCCACATTTTTATTTCCTTGTGAGTTTTATTTACTTATGAATAAGCTACTGTGCT
Source organism: Rhea americana (assembly GCF_003343005.1). Taxonomy (NCBI): domain Eukaryota; kingdom Metazoa; phylum Chordata; class Aves; order Rheiformes; family Rheidae; genus Rhea; species Rhea americana. Next base: position 93,158 of record NW_028186138.1, read on the forward strand.
TTATACATAGGGAATGAACAAGAGATCTTTTCAAATCATCAAATCAGACTTCTAGAATGCTGAAATGTAGTTGGATTCCCCTTTTCTTATAGTCTTACTTTTAGACCAAAGCCATCAGATCCTGATCTGGTACCAGTTGTTGTACTTCCACAATAACTGATAACYGCTGATTTCCACCACCTACTGAGTTGATAATGGAAATGACTATTTAATTAAAAAGATATATTTATAGTCTTTATAAGGAGATTCTGAGAAAAAAAGAAAGTATGTCAGAAACAATGTTAAGGCCTCATTACTATACTGAGTTAGCTATACTATCGAAATCTATTTCTCCAGTACTACTGTGGGGTAAGTATGACTTTAGAAACTATGATGCCACATATAATAAAATTATAATGAGTTTGTTTAGTGCTTCAAATGTACAACAAAAACAATTCATTTCTGGATTAAGTAAGTGCACTGACCTTAGTGATGACTAGTTCAGACAGTATTCCTAGCATATTTAATTCTCTCAGGACTTTTCTTCAGGCTCTGTGATTGCTAAAGTTTTCTACTTTCCCATTAATTTTATTTCATCTATAAGAAAATTCCAGATGCTTTAATAAGATGCTCTAATACTCTAGAAAYCTGCTGCAGAAAGCATAAGTTAAACAATAATGCACTTTCAGGCTCTAAAATGTGCTGTGTCGCAAATTACTGAACAGAATGAATCTTCAGAAAAGAAATCTTTTTTCTTAGAGAACATGTCCTACTGTTTTGAAATATTGTTCATGGGTTCCTTTTTTTTGTTTTATAATCTTTTAACATCTTTTATGATGTTAACCTTCAGTACAGATTAGGATCTCCATTTTGTAGCAAGAGCAATAAAATGAAACAAAATCATCCAGTAACTATCAAAACTGAAAAGTCCTGCTTTGCTCAGAAAACGTGGTTAATACTAGGAAAGCTGCTGACTTTTAATGACTGTGACCAAYAGTTAATGATTACCTCCAGCATTGGGTATATTGGAAGATTAACTATCCTCAGTGTAAGAACAARTAAGAGAGTAATAGGTGCTTTTAATGACAGCTTTTATCAACAGAGGAGGCTGTCTGCCATAAGCGATAGAAGATTCTGCCAGAGGAATGAGGTCAGAAGAGACTTTGTTTTATTATAAGGATTCTGATCAAACTTGACCTCTCTCATGCACAGTAAGGAGGCTAGAGGAAGTTGCTCATGCACTGATCGTTCTCTAGAGCAGCGTAACTACTTTGTAGTAAACGCAAAGTGTAAAACYTCAAAAAGCTTGTTTTTTGGCTTAGATTCCTCTTTTGAGTATTAAACTGTGAGACACAAAAATCACAATAAATTGAGAATATGAAAGCTCACTTGTGAACAGACTGAATTTGAAGCAAGGKGGCTGACTAGCTGACCTCCAGAGATCCTTTCCAGGATAGATTTTTCTATGATTACATGAAAGATACAGAAAGGTGCAATGTTCCTATATCAAGAATTCTGTGGAAGGAAGAGCTTAATTTTAATGAAGATTAATAGTAAGGAAAAGTTTCAGATGCTGATTTTTCACCTATCGRTATGCTGAAAAGACCCAAAGCTAGAGGCAGTCTAGAATGTCTTAAAACACAAGTGTTTTGAAGATTTATAGGTATTGGTCTGATAACCAGAAGTCTGGATACTGTTCAGGATATGGATACAGATAGAGGCTGAATAACAACAAATAATTGAAGCTAGGATAAAGGCACTTCTACTGAGATTTGAATGTAATAGTTAACTCTTCTCAAGGCAACAGATATAGGAATTATCTGAGTAATTTTAGCTATCTAAAAGTCAAATGTTTAGTTTAAGACAATCATATACATTCTCTTCACTACCAATAGGTAAAGAGAAGCATCTCAAAATGAGATGAAATCCATTATAAGAACAACTTGTGGAGCAGCTTGGATTAAATATATGCATTTTAGGTAGTTACATGAAGTAATTCACCTTGAATACCTAAGAAATAATTGTTATGTCTAATAAGCAGAAGATAAGGACTTGTTCCAATATGACATTTCCGGAATGCTGGTAATATACATATCTCAGACTACCAGAAGAGATCTGAAAAGAAAGGAGAAGGTCTTGGGTATAAGTGAAGCTGTGATTATTTGTCATCTAACTAATCTAGATTAATATTTGAACTAAACTAATTTTTTATTTTCTAGGTTCTTTTCTGCCTAGGAAGGTAACTTGCACATTGATCTATTAAGATGACCAGAGTGCCTACTGATAATAGTGATTTCTAACTTACCAATATCTTTAGCATCYTTTCACTCATACAAAAGTGGGAAGAAAAGAAGGGCTGATTTTAGAAACTCTCTAAAAAGTGTACAGCTTTCTGAGATATGAAATATCAACTGATATTTCCACAGGTAAAATTATAGGTATAAATGTATAAATAGCATAGTTTATTGATTCACAGTTGTACAACAGTCTCCCTAGACAACAGAATAGATATAACTTTTTTACAAGAATCAATAAAAGTGTATCAAGGCTATTAATGCTGTAAAAAAAATCCTTCTAATAGACAAAGAGGAAGAGATGTTAGGACATCACTTCTCAACCTTTAGCTTAGATGTGAAAGGAAACTGTTTACAGTGAATAAGATAAAGTAGGATGGTTATCACAGAGATGACCTCTAGGGGTCCTTGACCAGGGGAAACTGCAATAGAACCATTAATGAGACAAGCAGAAAATTAGTGTGGCAACCTACTAAATATCTGAGGAGTCCAAATGTTAAAAAAAAAATAAATAAAAAATAAAATAAAATAAAATAAAATAAAATAAAATAAAATAATAAGAACAGGGGAAATAAGAAAAAAAATATTTGAAATCTTAGTACATAGCCAAGCAGATGAAATTGTTACCACAAATATTTTTATAGAATTAAAGAGAAATGGGATATTGGTACACAAATTTCATAAGCGCAGGTGAAGGAAAAGGAAAGGAGGAGTAATTTATCAGAATAAATAGTATATGTTTACCCTAAAACTGTGGAGAAATGAGAAACAGACCTCAGAGAGAAAGCAGATTTCCTGAAGAAAAGCTAAAATAGAAAGTTTTTTTTTAAAAAAAAACCCTTGGAAATATCAGGGGAAGGCTGGTTAACAGAGAAGTCTGAAGCTTCCTTTGGGCTATAAAAAAAAAAAAAAAAAAAAAAGGATATTTGAAAGTACTAGACTGCAGTGGGAAATTTAGAGCCGTGTAGGAGGTATCTATTGGGAAAGCAATATGGAATGGTGTAAACTGTAAATCAGTCCTTAGAGATTGTCAGGCCAAACACTGAATTCCAGAGGGCTGAGAGCATTTTTACATAGTGGTTCAAATAAATGATGGTACCTTACTGATAAAAGCTCTGTGATGTAATAGTTTGTATTCCAATATTTTTCTAAAAATGATTCTCCAATCAAGTGAAAAAATATTGAATCTCAGTATCAAAATTTATTTTGGTAACATATTTTATGCTGAAACTTCAGTTCTATATAATAGGATCCAGAAATCAACATCATAGTATATTTCTACATAGGAAGTCCTCTYACATTCTCTGTATTAGGTGGAAATGCATTATCCAGCTTTCCTTGGCTACAGTTTCAATTAGTTTAACTTAATAAAAAATATGAGACATAGTGAACAACCATTATGCTTTTTTGGCCTATATTAATTTGCTTAAAAATATATTTAAAAGGCTTCACTGGGATCAGTCTGGTTCAAGTTATTCGTCCCTGACCTGGATGAGGGGACAGAGYGCCTCCTCAGCAAGTTYRCTGATGATCCCAAGCTGGGAGGAGTGGCTGACACACCTGAGGGCTGTGCTGCCATTCAGAGAGACCTGGACAGGCTGGAGAGCTGGGYGGAGAGGAACCTCMTGAGGTTCAACAAGGGCAAGTGCAGAGTCCTGCACCTAGGAAGAAATAACCCYRKGCACCAGAACAAGCTGGGGGCTGAACTGCTGGAGAGCAGCTCTGCMGAGAAGGACCTGGGAGTGCTGCTGGATGACAAGTTGACCATGAGCCAGCAATGTGCCCTTGTGGCCAAGACGGCCAATGGTCTCCTGGGGTGCATTAGGAAGAGTGTTGCCAGCAGGTSGAGGGAGGTGATCCTGCCCCTCTCCTCRGCCCTCAGGAGGCCTCATCTCGAGTCCTGTGTCCAGTTGTGGGCTCCCCACTACAGGAGAGACATGGAGCTACTGGAGAGAGTCCAGCACAGGGCTACRAAGATGATCAGAGGGCTGGAGCAYCTGCCCTRTGAGGAACGGCTGCGAGAGCTGGGCCTCTTCAGCCTGGGGAAGAGAAGMCTGAGGGGGGATCTTATCARTGTGTACAAGTACCTGAAGGGAGGGTGTCAAGGGGACGGAGACAAACTCTTTTCAGTGATTCCACGCAACAGGACAAGAGGCAACGGGCAGAAACTGAAACACAGGAAGTTCCACTGAATTCGAGGAAAAATTTCTTTATCGTGAGGTGGCAGAGCACTGGCCCAGGTTGCCCAGGGAGGCTGTGGAGTCTCCTTCTCTGGAGATATTCAAAGCTTGCCTGGATGCAACCCTGTTTAACATGCTGTAGGTGACCCTGCTTGAGCAGGGAGGTTGGACTAGATGATCTGTAAAGGTCCCTTCCARCCTCAACTGTTCTGTGGTTCTGTGATACTTTACTGGATTTTAAGAATTACAGTATATTTGAGTGATTTGTAGATCTCTGGAAGGAAATAAAAATAAGAATTGCTACACTTGTAACACTGTGTCATTTCTCTGTTCTTCTCCCTGTATCAGCATTAGCTTAGATTAAATAAAGATTTCTGTTTTCATGTTAATGCATAGTTATAGTGTATGATTTTAGAGAAAATCAAATATCCTGTAGCTCTAAGCTAACTATTCTTAATACAAGTAGCTTGTATTGATTGTCTTGAAATATTGTTCCRTCGTATTTTATAAAGGGTAGTTTTTATCTTTTACAAAATCTAAAATGAAAAGATTTGTTTAATTTCTGTGCTTAAATCAAAAAGAATAAAATATCTTGCCAGTTTTGTGGTTAGACAGAAAACAGATACAAGATACCTTTGAAGTCAGGTTCCAGGTTCCAAGTTTAAAATAAGGTATCTGTTTGGACTTCAGTACCGATCTATATTCATGCTCAGAAATGACACATTTCTGAATGACAAAACGATTGCATGATTGCACTCCATGCACCATCTGAAAAGAGCTATGACACTAGCAGAGTGAAATAATCTGGTGGAAAATCCAATAGGTGTGAGAAAGATAACAGAGTCAGAAAAAAGAAATTTTAGAGGATGCAGGAGGCTGATTTAATTACATTATAGGCAAGAAAATGAAATTACATATGCTCAGAGTACTGCATACATATTTACTGTCTTCTGTGCAGAATGGAGAATTACTTTCAAGTAGAAATTGAATTAGTAACTTCATATTTAAATCGTGAAGACTTAAGGCTCCTATTATAATGCCATTAGAGCTGACATATATCATTTCTTATACCKCAGAAGTCTTAGTAAGAAACATTCTTGGCAACAACTCTGAAGTTAGACATGCACTTTTAAAAGTGCAGTACAAGACTTTCATTTGTCATTCCTCATACCAAGTTTTGAATATTTTATGGTTACGTTCAGGAATGGGATGGATGCTTTAGAATTAATAATTAAAACTCATTTAAAAATAACTCTTTGGAGACTAGTGTCTCAGTGAACTAAACAATTTCTATTCCTGTTATGAATATTATTTCCCTGTAATTTCGTGACCCTAGTTGCAGTACCTTCTCATATACTTCAGGAAAGAAATACACACTAAGGTGCACAACGGGAAGTAAAAATCCTGATACTGTAAGATTGCCACAGCAAATTTAGATGACTAAGCAGAAAAAAAAGAGGTATTCCCACACTAACTAGATCTTCTTCTATTATTTATTATTTATTATTTCACTAAGTTCAAGGGTAATTTTAACCCTTCTTTCAGGAAGCTCATCTGGTCTAGACATAAGATAGTTCACTCTATTGCAGTATTTGGCAGAGACTATTTAGGAAATGATTTTCCGGTTAAAAACATTGAATCATTGAAAATGTTTTGTGGAAATATATAAATTTTAAAGAAATTTTGAAAGAAGTTGAAAGCAGGTTTCTCTTTTTCCATTAAACACAGYGTATATGATATTGAAAATTATAAAAGAGGCAAAAGTCTAAATTAGAATGAATTTTTGTAAGTCCAGATTAATTTGGTTTTTCTTTAATTACATTTTGAAATTACATTTATTTACTGGTTTTTTTTTTAGTTTATTGTATAACAAAATAATATAACCCCCGCTGTTTCTGATACATTCCCAATTTGGCTTAGACAAGCATTTTCCTAAAGAATGCTGATTACTAAACAGCTCAGGAGAAGCACTGATGGATTCCAGTTTACTTCAAAGATTGTTTTTCTATTACTTGAATAAATATTGAAAATGAAGAAAGTATTTTGTGGTAAATGTATATACTTTTAAATATAGAAAACATAACTGAAAGAAAAATTCTGAGTAGACATTTTACCCTGCTTTGAGAATGAGGCCCAYGCTAAAAAAAGTCTGACTTAGCTTTGATTATGGTATATACAATAAATGTGACACATCAGGAAGAGGATCAGACTATCAGCTTTGGCACAGTACTTTCTATGTTACTATTGCACATTTCATGAGAATAGCACAAGTTTTCCAGGCATTTATTGTAAACTGAATGCGTACAAAAAAGAGTCAGAGGCTCACAACATACTCTGAAAAAAATATTAATTGGATGAACTATACGGATTCTGTAAGATTTCAGGCTAGTAACAGGCAATGTGAGAGGTCTTGGTTGCTATATTTGCTATAGTTCAATTATGCTAACAGTAACAGAAGTAGAAAGCCATACAGGCAAAGAAAAATGTGGATCTGGAGAAGAAAAAAAAAATATTTCTGACCGGAAAGTCTATAGTAACAAGAGAAGTCATAAATCTTTTTCTTTATCTCCTATCATATCAATCGCAGTAATACAAAGGTCCCCAAAACCACAAATGCATGTAGATAAGTGTTTTTGAAGTCAATGACCAAGCAGAATGTTGGATGCTTTTATCTATTCATTTTGTCATTATGTAATACTTTAAAATGCTGTGGATAGAAAGAAGAGTTCTACAAGGTTTAACATTTTTAATGACATCTTTCCTAATTTCAGACTTCTCTACAGATCAGAGAATTTCTTCAAATTCTCCCCAAGAGAATTATACGATTATGTGCCACTAGATCTGGGCCATCTTTCATGAGGTTGTGATGCCATTTAAAAAAACAGACCAAACCCAGCCAGGAAGTTTTGGCTGTATCACTTGGAGTTTTAGTTCAAACACGAAAYTAAAAGAATATTTAGGAACTCAAAGACCGGATAAGTTAGGCTCYTCAAATCACGCTTGCTTAAAGTCTTAGAAACTGAAGTTTTGTAGAGCTGTGGAAGAAACAAAGGCATACTTCTCTCCCTGTTACTTTTGATTGTAGTATCCAACTGCTGACATTTCCACTGATGGAATTCCAAGGTTCACATGTGGTTGTGTGTGTGTTAAGAATCAAGTTATGTTCACACCATTACCCTTATAGATTTGTTTATAGAGATTTTGGAGGAAGAAAAGAGATTGTCTATGTTCATATAATTGCAAAACAAATCATATTATTTAAAAGCTAGACTAATAGATCTAATTCTCACCGGTTACACTCCAAAGGACTTCCACAATAAATTGTAGCTTTATTGCTTAAAATATAATCTCTAGAATAAACATCACATCCACCTGCACCAGTTGCTATATTTATTGCATTGTATTAGCCAACTATTTGCTATTGTGATACAATTTATTCTTCACTCAGTAAACACTAAAATTTGGCTTGTCTTTCAGAATTTTGCAAACAATATTTTTTTATAAGAATCTTCTTCTCTGATACTTTCTGCTCAAAATTGGTGTCTTTTTCACAGCCTTTTTCTATCACTTTTTTTTTGTTTTATAATTTTGCCTTTGATCTGGATCCCATTCTGCTTCATTTTCCACTACAAGATCCGTCTTACTATTTGAATCTCAACACAGAACAGTAGTGCATATATCTACTGAAGGCTGATTGCCCAGGACTGATACTCTCCTTTTCTTGAGGTGCTTGACAAGATTAATGAATCCCACCTGCACTATTGAACATCTTAGACAAGGGTGTTCCTTTAATCCTTTAAGGACATATTTTCATCTAGAATGCAGAACTGCTCAGGCTATTCAAATGTGCTAATGTATTATACTAAAAACAATCAAAGCCTTTTGCCAGCATATAGACACTGATTTGCATCACCAGAAAAATTATTTATTTTTCCTCGCAGCTTCAAAATGGCTAAAATTGTGTTAAGAAGTAAGCACTAAGTATATATGTTCCTTTTACTTGATCAACTGAAGTATAACTTTATCTCAGATAAATATCTATAAAAATTTTTTCACACTGGTGTCAAATGCCAGTGTACACTTTCCCCCCTGCCCCAGTTCAGATATTTCTTATGAAAATAGAAATATCTCTACGGGATAATGGGGATTAGATATTAAGAGGAGGTAAGAAATGTTGAATATTAGGATTACTCCTAACCCAGCATTAATTCTTCTAATCTCACAAAGCAYGTTATACAAAACTGAGGGTATATGTTTTGGGTACTCTTCTTTGCCATGGACAGGATAAAAAGGGATATAGGTATTTGCCTCCTCTCATTACTTTCCTGGGACCTATTGATGTAGTGACTTCGTGAGTAAATGGATATGGTAAAAATTTTAGCTATATTTTTTCAATGACTGTGACTCTAGTAATAGAGTTTTAAAAAGAACTTTAAAGCTAGTGACCTAGTATGAATTCTCCAAACATTATGGCACATTCCAAACACGTTTAATTTCAAATAAAACTGAAGTTACCTCATGGTATCATCCTAAGCACTCTTTTCTGCACTAAATGCTTATTTTACCCAAGACTGCATGTCTTGGCATTCTCTTTGTTTTTACGAGCATGTAAACCATAGATCTTGTCTTCTTTTATGTTTTTTGGGGTCTTCTTTTATGTTTTTATGGTCAAAACAATAGTATATAATGTCTATTACATTTGTACTTTTAGAATAGCTTTTTTTCCTACAAAGAAGGGATTTATGGAACATATTACTTATACTGATGATGATGATATGATCTATTTTAAAAAATTATGGAGATGACTTCCATTAAGCAATCATTATGGATTAATGAAAAAAAAATAGAAAGGAAAAATGATCCCAGAATGTTACTATAAAAGCTAAGGCATTCTTTTTGTTTAAGAGTTAGTGACTTTCCACTTGAATTTACATACCTGTGTCAAACCTAAGATAGCATAATATCTAAATGGAATGCTTTTGTATTATACCTTAATAAAACAAAAAGAATATATACTAACAATAAGTACAACTATGCTAAGCTAAAATTGTTTAAAGGTTGAGAAAATATCATCTGCTCAGCATACTTGCGTATGTAGGAAACTACAGAAAAAGCTTAGGATTTTCTTCCCCCCAACACTTCCAGGAGACAGTAAAAATAAAGAAAATGTCTTTGAGTTGCTCTATTATAATAAGATTTTAGAGCTATATCCTTTTTTTCTTTGATGTACATAGTTTGTGTAGTATCTGTAAAATATAAAACAAAAATCTTAAGTCAAGCTTCATATCCATGTATCATAGCAATTTTATTGCCCTGCTAACAACTTCAGCCTGAAAACTGGGTGTAGATAGAGATAGAATTGGCTTTCAATCTTGAATACTTATCTTTTCAGTTTTTATAAAATTATTTTTATATGAGTCTCATTACGCTAACAATCCCTACAATTGAATAAAAAGTCTTTCATATTAAAAGTTTTTTAATTAGCGTGTTGAAATGTATAACATTTGACAATGCTTTGCATTTTACACATCATAAACAGTTTTTCAAACGTGACCTTAAAAATGGGCTTTTTAGAAAGCTGCAAAACATGAAGACATATACCTTTTATGACATTTTTATGTCCATATTATAGAGGTATGATGAATAGAGGTTGTGATTTATGAGAAAGTACCTAGTCATTTGGTACAATAAACTTTTGGATATTACATTATGTGTACAATGAAGCTGAATTATTTAAGACTTCAAGCAGACAACTCTAGATAATTATTCTGTTTTACTATGTAATGTTTTTACTTTGAAAAAGAAAACAGTACATTTTTTTTCTTTTTTGCTGCTTCATGGAAGCCCTTCTGGAAGCCAAACTTATAATGCTGTCCTTTTCAGTTTATACTTATGGCTGTTTTGTTACCGTGTAGTAGGCATTTCCTCTTCTATTCCCTTGGAAATTATATTTTACAGTATTTCTCAAAATGTGAAGTTCATGGAGGGTAGAGTAGAAATAGTACAAAATGAGTTGTGTTTTTGCAAATTCTTAGTGAATATCAGTTTACAGAGAAATATAAATAATTAATTATTCTTTACCATATACTGTAATGTTTAAGTCCAATCCTCCATGGTATATTTTTGATCTTTTATCAGCATCTAATCATGAGAGTTTCTCTTCATTTTGTTGTGAAATGACATTACTTCTTTCATTTACAGCATTGATGGTAGGCTGTAATTTCAGTTTGCATTTGTTGTTCACATATGCATGCGATCCTGGATTGAAATAATCAATCATACTTTTAACATATGAGAGTATACTTCAGGTATCTTATCTCCATTGACAAAACCAAGAAAGACTGCTTGAAAATATTGGTGGTGCATGAAAATATTGAAGGTTTTTGGTAAAAGAAACTTTTAAGAGTAGTGACAAAGTAACTGTCGCTGGTTACTTTAATAGTGAAAGGAACTTGACTTTGCTTTAAGAACTGTTTCTATAATTGGTATTCAATACTATTTGCATGAAATTCTTCCCTTTTTATAGCATGAGAAAGCTTCAAAAGGGAAAAGCAAATTCTCCATTAAGGAAGACATAATATAGTAAAAAAGAACAGGAATCCCTATTCCTAGGGGCAGGAATAGGAGCTAGCCTGAACAAGCTGAAAGTAAGATCACAGTAAGAGTGACTTTGTTGCACAGAGATCAAGAATGGGATTCATGACTAATAATGGTAGCCATCTAGAAGCTGGTAATCTAGGTAAAGTTAGTCATCTAGGTTTTTTTCTACAGACAACAAAATGTACAAAAACCAAGGATTTCCTCTTGAAGCCATCCATTGCTCTAAGMTAATGGCTAGTTGGCTAGAGACATGTCTCGTTTTCTTTTCCTTTCTTTCTGCTGACTATTGAGGTGCTGACTAAAACCCACCCATCAAGATTTCAGATAGCTAAGATGAAGTGAATGCCATCCTCACTATCAAGCATGTGACATTCTTTTTCAATTTGTCACTGGCTTGAGGGTTATGCATGGAGGAATTTAGAAGCTCAACCTTTAAAAGAAAAATCAGTCTGAAATGAGGCACAAACTGTGGATCTTTTTTATGGCTATACTGAATAATGAACAATCAGTGATTGATTGGTCAGTTCATTTTCCCAAAAGATCCTTCTAAGATGGAAAAAAAATGATGTATGAATTTGATCATTCATGATCTGAAAAGTTGCACTGACCTCAGATGTGAGAAGATTCAGTGAAGTGTGTAAGAGATTGAGGATTAAAGTTGGTTGGGTCAGGATACCAAGTGCAGGATAATTCCAAGAGTTCTTTTGCAGTGTTTTTTTGACATGACTACACATCACTGAACACTGTAACAGTTTGTGCAGGATCTGAGGGAAGATCCACATGCTAGAGGTTTGACTGATGACAGATCAAGTTTTCGCTACTGTTGCTTTGCATTTGGGGTCAATATCCTTAGCTTCTCTAGATTCACCTGCATAGATTGCGAGTGATTTGGAACTTTGAACAAAGTTAARCATATGTAGGTGGCAAGTGATCTACATTGCACCTAAAGAGGCTATTTATGAAAAACTGGAAGTTTTTCTGAAAGATATCTAATACAGGTCCTGAAAAGTTATAAAATTAAGAAATTCCTTCCTATCGAAAGGTAATAGGCAGCAGAATTTCTTTATATAACTATTGAGTCATGGATGAAAGACAAACATACAACATATACTATCTATATCCTCATTCAAGTAGTGGAAATACATGATGAAAGTTGATAGTCTTATTTAGAAAGAACAGAGTAGCTTCTTATATAAGGAAGGGAGCTGCAAGCAGGTTGAGGAGGGTGGCCTTCCCCTCTGCTCAGCACTGGCAAGGAAACATCTGGGGTGCTGTGTTCAGTTCTGGGCTGCCCTCCTGCAAGAGAAGCATGGACATGCTGAAGTGAGTCTAGCCCGAGATAATTAAGAGACTGGAGCACCTGACTTGAGAGCGGCTGAGAGATCTAGGAGTTAAGCTTAACAAAAGAAAGCCTGGAGGGGGGTCGTAAGATGTGTGTACTTGATGTGGGAGAGTGAAGAAGATGGAGCCAGACTCTTCTCAGTGGTTCCCAATGAAAAGACAAGAGGCAATGGGCACAAACTGAAATTACATTTAAATATGAGAAAACACTTTTTTTTTTTTTTTTTTTTTTACTCTGAATGTGGTCAAGTACTAGAAGAGGTTTCTCAAAGAGGCTGTGAAGTCTCCATTTTTGGAGATATTCAAAAAACAACTGGGCAATATCCTAAACAACCTACTGTAGTTGGCACTGCTTTGAGCCTGGGAGTTGAACTAGAAGATCTCCAGAGGTCCCTTCCAATCTCAGCTATTCTGTGATTCTGTGAACAACATCATTGTTCCCTCCTATTCTTTGATTTGTGCTTTCAAGAAGTGAAAGTACTTGGTGGCTTCACGCACTACTTCTGTGTGAAGGTTAGTTCAGCATGTATTAGGCTGCTATTACATAGGCTCTTCAGAGGATTTTCAAGAAAGCGTATCATGTTTCTGAACTCAGTTCAGCTTAGGTGTGAACTAGCAGCCAAACAATCCAGCTTTGTCAACACTAATGAAGAGTTTAGTATCTGCAGAKTTACAATTTTAGACACATTTAGAATTGCTGAACAGCTTTAATGGAGTTTCAGAAAATCCACAGTTATGTAAAGCACACATCAGAACCAGTAGATTTTTTCCCTGATGGGCATCCAGACTAGACTACACAAAAAATATCTGGCAAGAGGATGGAGGAGGGAGTCTCCTCCAGAAATTCCAGCCTTTCTCCAACTCATGAAGAGAGGGTATAAAGAAAGAAGCCATTATGTGTGCTGAAGAATGCCTCCTGGAATCAATATGATGCAGAAATGACAGATTTCTTATCTTCTTATCATTTGTCTAAGCTACCAAGAATTCCTATCAAATCTTTGGCAATATTCTTCCYCTTACCTCATCATCAGTTTCAGTGGAATAACTCTCTATAGAACTGCATAGAAAGTGCATAATAATGACAGCTAAAGCCTGTTCATGATATAATACCAGTTTCTTAACTGTATACTTTGGATGGAATAAACTATGATAGATAGCGTGAGCTAAATACTTATCCTTTTCTTAATTTAATTGATAAATATACAGTGATCAAAGTACATGGTGTTTTATTGTATAGTCTAATTTTGCTCCTTTGATCCTGCTACTCTGTTTTGTGTAAGTCACCCCCAACCCTTAGAATTTTTGACCATCATCATTGCTCAGTGAAACTCTCTGGGTATGGAGACTGCCATATGAAAAATGAATCACTTCATATTTGGAAGGAGTGTAGAGAGGCAGAAATGGTAACCAGATTTTCATCTCTTCTGTCTGGTGTTTTTCTCATGGTAGCATGGTAGGTTAGACAGTCTGATACCTTTCTGTGTTCCCCAACCATGGTTCAGGGAATTCTACTCTTTGCATTCAAGGAAGTATAAACTAGAATATATCTTTTTTTCTGAAATTCATTCYGGTTTAAGGGACAAACAAATTATTGCTTTTTGTATTTTCTTCTCCCTTTTATTTTCCTCAGTGTCAATGATCCTTCCCAATGCACTTTTATTATGCTTTCTGAATAGAAACTAAAATGATGATTTCTGAAATATTAATATGATTACCTTTTAAAGGCTTTATTTATAATATTGTGTCCTGGATGTTTTTTATTATGCAAGTGAGAAACAATGACAAAAATCTCAAAGAGCTGTCTTATGAAAAAAGTATATTAATAAATTTATCTCAGTGGGTCGTCTTCATTTTAATAGGTCCTTTGATTTCAYGCAGACATTTTGCAGTGATCTATACATGGTCCAAACATAAAAAAAATAGTTCCTCAAAGCATAATGTAAAAAATGTCTTGAAGAAACATCAACATCTAATTGGGTCAGAATAACCACCCACTAGATTCTTCATTAGGCTGACAAAGAAAAGATGTGACAGCTAACACCCTCTATCAATGTCTGACTTCTCAGTGGTGTCAGCTGGAAGGCAAGAGAGAACTAGAAAGGTTGTCTGTTCTGTATAAAAATATGTATTCTGGAAAGAAAATCAGTGTTTTAAAATTATAGATGATACTGAGTARCACAAAAATGTAGATTAAGATTGAATCATACTTTATGTAAGAAGAATAGRAATGTCTTATGAAGATGAAAGCAATTTCAGAGTAATTGATTTCTTTTGTGAAAAGTGACTTAGAAGTCTTGTTTATATGTAACTTCACTGTCTTTCCTAACAGACTCATTTTATTAAAAAAGTGAAAAATGAACAAAAAAGAAACTGAATAATTAAATGGTAAAATATTACAATAACAGTTATAAAACTTAACAATGATAGATTTAGACCATTATTTGCAAAAATGTTTTTGAAGGATTACAAAAAGTCTTTATTTGTTTATGGTGTCTTTCAAAAGTGCCTTGTAGTAAGCAGGATTAGAATMAAGAAAATACTAAGCACACAGAAAGGTATTTGAACTCTTGCCTGTCTCTGAACAGAGCTTTCCTGGATGAGAACTAAATGTCTAATTCTTCCAGTCACTTGAGATATAGAAAATATAAAATTCTGAAATGCCCTACAGAGAAGGGCTCAGAATTTTAAGACAGATATTGTAAGGACTATAGATCACCTTCTAGTCAGTAAACAAGTGCTTAGAACACTTTTCTGGGAAGTAAAGGAATTGTATTTGAATTGCTAGAGTTTGAAAATGGACTTGAACTGTATTTATCTCTGCTTCTTGAGTGACCAGATATTATTCAAAAAACTTCATCTCTGAAGTGCTTACTAATCCAGCAGTTTGTGTTGACCACAATACTTTCCAGTTGCATTACAAGTCTTCTAAACATGCTCAAAAGATTAGCCTTGAGTGGGACTTAATCAGAAAACATGCAGTCACTCAAATGTGGTCTATCCAGTGAGTGCATTTAGGAAACTTTATTGTCCATTGTATATTTCTTGATTGAATTTCAGATCTCCAAGGTTGGGCTATGTTGAAATATGGATGACCCAATTTACTATTTAGAATTCATAAGCCTAGTAGTCTGTGGAGTGTGATTCTGAATCTCACCTCGGATTTGCACTCAACCCTCATCTGCTGTATAAAGGACCTCCTGGACCTAGCTCTTACCTGAAAACTTATAAATAGTTTTCTGATTGAGAATATGACTGTGTAGAAAGCTAGCAGAAGCGACAGCTTCTCCTTGTTACTTTTCAACAGATAGTTCTTTTTCTTAATAATCAATTAGTAGTGAAACTGTGATGAGATAGGCAACTGCTACTTCACTGGAGAATTTGAATAAGTGACCATCATGTTACCAGTCTCTCTTGTTTAAAACTTACCAGTGGCCTGAAGCTTGGAAATTGAAAGATAATTATGATAATTATAAATACTATTCTGTATAGGTTCTTATACTGCACTCTGAATGCTGAGTTAATAAAATAATGTGATTACTGACATCTAGTATGTATTATTTATTTTCTTATCCTTTCCTCAGAAAGAGGAGTTTGTGCAATTGATTGGTTTTATTTTAGTAGGGATTTATTTTTCCTTTTTTATGGATATGATTATGTATATATACACAGTACATACATGGTGCTGAGTATATAAGTGAAAGCAATCTCAACGCTATGTATGCTGTACTTGCAGCTGAAAATCATGTGGTTTCTCATGGTTTTAATTTCCTTAAGAAATTAATTCTCCTGTCTCCCTTGACCTTCAGGAAAGCATCTTTCATTGAAAAGGTTTACCTTAACTATAGAAAGCTCTATTACAGTAGCTGCTTATTGTAGCTATTTTTTTTTTGGAGTTTCAGATATGCTTAGCTATTCTGCAGTCTGTTTTTGAAGGTAGGATCATGTTGTCACAAATGAGTGATGCACTTCACTCGTAAGAGAGAAACAGCAATATATTTATTGATACAAGACAGTGACTTAACAAAGTTCTGTGGTAAATAAGATAGTGGTTTAACAAGATTCCATAGCAAAGTACACTCAGTTATTTACTACATAGAGGACAGAGTCAGCAAAATTGTCAAGGAGACCCTCCTTGACAACCTTCTTGGCCCCACTGAGTCATGAAATTCAGAGTGGACTCCCTTGCTTTCCAAACTCCTTCTCATAGGAGTCTGGGTGCAGCTGGATCCAATCTTAGTCCCAGACTTGGTCAATGGTTTATGTCTAAAGGATTATGTGGACAATCAATTAGAGATACAGCTTAGCCAACTGCAAAATTTCAATATGCTATTAGTCACTTACCAAGGATTTGTCACAGATAAAGAATCTCTCAACCCTGAGGAGTAACTTTGAGAAGTGTCCTTATTCAAGTGGAGATCCTGGCATGCAGACAGCTGCCATGCAGAAGAGCTCAGTGGGCTCTAGGTTATTTATGGGCACGAAGTTCGACTTGTGATCATACAATATTTAATGTGGAGACGTACCTTTCTTGCTAATCTCATGTCRTATTGGAGAAAAGATACCTTTTTTACTGACCTCATGCCATGTTGAGAAAACATATCCCTTTTTGCTAATCTCATGCCTGTTTCTGGCATCATCAGTGGCAGTCAGTATCATTTAGTTCCTCSTGGTCAACCCTGGGTGCTGTCAGGTATTTGCAGTCAACAGGGGCCCAAGATAAGGGGTTAGCACACTCCGTCACACTTTGGGCCCAAGATCGAGGGAGAAGAACTACTTGCGTTCTACCACAGATATATTCAAATATATTGTGAATTTGATAAGAATCTACTTGCCTGAGACATGTAATATACCAAAGAGGAAAAAACACAGTCTGGGGCACTTAATCAATAGGAAACAAATAATGACAGTGATGTCAGAAAAGATATGTAGTTGACTGATGATAAATTGGTCTAAGTTTCCAGTACTATGTGGAGAAGCAAAAAGCTGCAAACGGAATATTAAATAGTAGGAATATCGCTTTACATGGCACAGTTGTGATTGCAACAAAAGACATGGGAGAAAAAACATAAAGGTCAAGAAAACCTGATTACTAAAGGGTAACTTTGGCGATTCAGACGTGAAGACAAAAGGTTACAAAATAAGGATTAAGGGCTAACTAGTAAACATTGATGAAATTACAAATGAAAGAAGACCAGCATATTACGATGTCCTCACCTATTTGACTATTATGTTCATCAAGAAACAAGAAGAATATTAGCCAAAGGATTAAATAATTGGAAATAATAATTTGAAATTATAGCAAAACTGAAATTAGGTCCACTCTCGTACAGTGATATCCTTCAAGTGAAATTTATCAGACAGTAAAACCCCTTCTGGCAATCTGCGAAAACATCACATAGATGATTCTCTCCTTCACTGGACATATACTTTATGAAATTTGTAGGAATTCAATATGTTCGTACCTCTATCCATCTGTAATATATAGTAAAGGGCAAGTAAATAGACACAAAGACGGTATGAAATATTGTTCTGCCATGTTTGCAGGACTGAATAGTGGCATGTATGAAATATGCCATTTTTCTGTAAGTGTCCCAAAATATTTTTCCTTAGTGTCAGAAGATTTTTTTCACTTCAGTATTCATGTCATTCCAAATGACATGTCTAGCTGAATATTTAAATGTTCCTTGGACCTTAGTTCAATGACTATTCAAACTGTGCTGTCAGATGATTCAGTGGTACTTTCCTCTCACAGTATTTTTACTTTCTTGAAAGATTTATTGTCAAATAGCAACAAGGAACTCTTCTCCAGTCCAAGAAAGGAAAAAGAATTTGCATYTTATAAGTTAAATCTTTGTGTCTTTGTATTGGCTTATGTGGAATTCCTCTGATTTAACAATTATTACAGAATAAGATCCATGTTTGATAAGATGTAGGGTGCTAGAACACCATATGAACACAATTCTGCTCCATTTATGCATACAAAGTTAGATTACTTTTCCAAATTCCATTAGGCAAAGGCAAACTTATTGACATCAGTGAAGATATACGGATACAATTCAGAGCAGAATTTAGCTTTAAATGTTAAAGCCATTAAGCAGAAGGAAAAGACAAAACTGTTTCTGTCAAACGTTTGGGTCCTTCCTCATATGGCTATTCTTCAGCCATACCATAGCAAAAACAATCCTCACCGTGTTTAGAGAGGCAGTAATTATTCCTTGTCAATTAAATTCTCAGTCACTGAACTATAAACATCTGGTGGTATACAACTATCATCCCAGTTTAAAATTATAGTACCCTTTCTTCAATCTTTTTTTTTATTTCCACATGTTCACTAAATATCCTGCCATAAAAATATCTTATTTTGCCTTTAAAACTGCTAAATAAAACTAGGAGAAATGGTACAACAGTCTGAAATGGTAATGATGGTTATGCATTACCAGCTGCTTGTAGCTCAGTGATTTAACGTCTAATCGACAAGGATAATTACCTCTCTCTGTATAGGGTGAAGTGTACTGTCAATCTCTGAACACTACTCCTGCCTCTAAATACACATTATAAAATTAATTTGAGGAAATAATTTAATTTTAATAGTTTTCAGCATTTTTATTGTTTCAAATGTGTAAAAATAAACAAATCATTTACTCACTTTCGAAGACTATATTAATGCTGGCAGCTATGAATGAGAAATTATACATCAGTAGCTTTAAAGTGTAGGCCAACTGACTAATACAACTCAAAAGAATGCATTTTGACTCCACATTTCATTACAACTTTATACCTAAAAGAAAATTAAATATTTTTTTTATTTTATATACATTTCTGTAGTAAGTATGATTCTCTTAACAAGTCTGACAACAAAGGTCATTTATAGAACTCATCTGTCAAAGCAAAATCAGGAAAAACTGTTTTATGCTAACCTATAAATTCAGTACGAGTGTGTAGTTACATTGACTGGGTAATTTTCTAACAATGAGATGATCATCTCTATTCACATTCTGTCCAGCCCTTGATATATCATTATGAGCATGGATATCATTTAGTTCATGTTACATATTACAGAGACTGAGTGAGGTGAATTAGAGATTTAGGATAGAATTCCTTTTGTTCTCTCTTCACTGGTCATATAATGCTATAGTTCCACTGTGTGAAGTGCCTGATACCAGCTCCTCCCAGCCCTTAGCCTTTCACTTCCAGCTACTTCTGGCCTCTCTCCAGAGCTCAATCACTTTTGTCAGTGTAGTAATGTATGAAAAGCACTGTAAAACAATCAAGTTCAAAATTAGGTTGTAGCTGCTGCTGCTGAAAAATGAATTCCTATTTTTCCTTGATCGTAACCTTTTAGTCGTGTTCCCTCTTTTGCATCATCGCTGGTGCTCAGCTGCCGGAGTTAGTCAGTCTTCTGTGCAGTCAGATAAGCGCCAAGTTGCATAGGAGGAAATGGAAATATTGGAATATTCAGAAGCTAGGAGGTGGGAAGATGAGGAGGAAATGAGGAGAAGAAGTAGGACCTCTTTCTCAGCAGCTGTGAGCTTTGAGACACCCTAGATGAGAGTGGACACATGTAACTGTACCTCTGTTCTTCCTCCCACCCCAGATCTTTCCACCAATGATTACTTGTCTGGTTCAAGATAATCTGAAACATCCATCTTGTTGTAAGAAATGATTCTGCCCTCCTTGAGCTTAGCATGGGGAGCTATGCAGTATTAGTCCACTGACTTAGCTGAAAAACAATTCTGTGGATTAACAAGCTCATCTGATTTACCAAAGGACCATAGAACTATTAGTGCCACTGCAAGGGGCAGAGTGGAAAGACAGTCAGACATGGAAGAGGAATTGTACCCAGAGCCACAGCTTATGCTGCCCATGAAACCCACACCGAACTAACCATGCCAAACTCTCTTTATAGGCGAAAGTCAAAAATAGACACTTCATTTTTGGTGATATGATAGCATTTACAGTGAATTTTCCTCTAGAGCTTTCTATTTCTCTTCATTTCTTGGATAAAGAACATAGTCTCCTTATGACCTAGACTTTAAGCTGTCTAAATTAGATAAGAGAAATCCCACTTCTTATATGTACTATGTTGTTGTAGTTCTGCTTGCCTGAGAACAAAATTTGGGCATATAGATTGACTTCTTTTGGTGAGCTACAACATCCACAAGTATTGACAAATGTCATTTGAGTAATTCCAGCTTTGCTCTCTGCTCTTGAATTAATTGCTGGGTTAACAAGCTAATTTTGAAGGACTGGTAGTTATGTAGCCAGTAGTGGCCACAGAAACTGAAGAAGGAGAATGACAAGAGAAAATAGTAGTTTATTTAACCAATCAAAGGAAAATTAACAGCACAGGCAGCCTGTTACTAAACAAAAGGAAACTATTTAAAATGGAGTTCTCTTAGACTAGGAATTGTCTAATATAGCACAACTTGCTTCATTTTACTGTTGTGCTGCTGACCCTGGGAGAGCTTGGGATCTTGGAACTGAACGTGAGGAGGGGCCAGACTTGGAAAACTAAGGTTTCAAAGAGGAGCTTAGGACTTAAGGCACTGGGTCAAAACAAAGTATAACGCTTTAAAGCCAATGCCTTTGATTCTAGTATTGCTTATACTAGCCTCAGTGAAGCAATATAATAAATCACTCAGCAGGTAATTTGAATTTGGCTGAAAGTCTGATTGATACTTTCATGATTTAATAATATATTTTCATAGGACTGATAACTGTTAGACTAGTGATAAATGTGACTCATTAATGCAATACAAAGTTAACTCCCTGGAAAGCTCACTCCATACATATTAGTGACCTTTGCACTAACACAATATTCTGCACTTTTGTCTTCTCAAAAAATAAAATAAAATAAAATAAAAGATTAATCAGTGCAAGATTAATCAGACTTTACAGAAACAACTTGTTTTTTTCTTAAACAATAGATCTGTTTTAACAGCAAAATAGCATGTATAGGTTTCCTTTTTTTGTTTACTTGTTCTCCCTCTCCTCCCTCCAACAGGCTTTTTTCTCCCTTAACATCAGCAGAATAGACAGAATTAAGGAAGAAATGACAATGTGAGAGAGAAAATATAGTTCTATTTTAATTCTCTGTTTTTATTTAATGATTAAATAGGATGAGGAGGAATTTATTTGAGGGCTAGGGAACAGTAGTCCTCAAATTACTGCATGATCTRTGTTAGGAGGAACAATAGCTATCATAAAACTGCATAAAAAGATTGCTTGGAGTTTTAATTCCTCTACCATCTCTTCAGTGCCCCATCATTGTAATTATTATGTCTGTTCCTAGAAGACTACTATTTGTTTCTTCAGATAACCTGTAATGCAGGGAAGTGCTAATTACCATTTATGTTATACTTATTCCCAGCGGATAGATATTTCCTTGAGAGAGACTTAAAAATTCTATTTGGATTGAATTATTGCAATATTTATGTTTTCATCTATGCTGTATTGGCCTTCATTGATCTTTCTTTCTCTGATGAAATAATATCTTATTACTGTTTAGCACAGTTGCTTTTTACACCTTTGCTTCCTCATTTTAACACTGCTAAGAATTTTCCAGCAGCATTTTTGACTTATGAAAAAGGAATCTCCTAAAATGTAAGGACCTCTGGGTTTTTATTTTAGTTCCTTCATTTCAGACATTTTTCTGTATCTAGAGAGTGTTCTTAAGCCACAAATTCTCTCAGAAGCCATATTCTAGGGGGGTGTGTGTAGTAAAAATCTGATGTCCTGCTGAGAAATAGGTCGAAAGTTCCTGAAAATAAGGAAACATTATGCTAATATTCTAGAGTCCTTGGCTGACATTTTCATATATTGCCTTCAAAAATATTTCTCAACTGTTGAAAACATTAATTACATCTATCCACATACACATGCAGAAGATATCCAACTATTGCTAATAGGAACTGATGGATTACAGCTGAGGGAATTGAAATGAATTACAGTTCATTGGCTCTGCCCCTCATGTATCAAGAACATCTTTAATCAGCCTTCAGTATGTAATAATCGTAAAGTACAATTTTGAAACAAAGGAAGGATAACTCATTAGAAGACAAACATAATAATGGTAACAAGTGGGAAAAAATGTTTCTTAGATTTTAGAATATTTTCTTAAAAATGTTCTCACACAAATCCCCATGTAGTCATGTATACTCAGCTTTTTATAAGAGTATTATCTTTTACCTTCACCATTAAATCTTTCAGACATAAAAATCTATAGAGTGCTGTGCCCTATAGTGGTAGATTTCACTTTTTTTCTTGACAATGCATTTTTTTAAGATCTGACCCGTTTCCTCTGTGGTAAAATGAGTGGCACTGCTGTTGAAAAGACACCCTTCCTACCGGGGAAAATGCTTATATAAGTATATATGGTTCACAGTTCCTGATAACAACATAGATCCAAGGGATCGTTAAAAGGATATAGTCCCTTTTTTGCAGGCCACRTTTCTAACTGCTTCTTCAACCTTTTGAGCAGGGATAAATGATATAGAACTCCAAGAAAATCATAGTCTCATTAAAAATATGTACCTTAAGATGTTACCTAAGTTTGTAAGTCCTTCTTGACATGTAGACTTTAGCACACATTAAGTTCATACTTACTAAGGAATTTTTGAGTGGACTAGCTCTATTTCAGACTAATCATATAAAAATATGAAGTAATATCAAACATGAAGCAAAGGACATGCTGTGAAGTATAATGATTTTCAAATTTTATCACTGTGCACTGATGCACAAGCAAGTTGGCATCAGTCCAGACCTGGCTACATTGGTGATAGAACAGACATTGCTGTAGAGTGACCTTGCTACATTATTCATGCAGCAAGGCACTTTGGAATCAGATTAACTAACCATAATGTTACAAGAAGAAAAGGGAGAAAAGGAGCCTCGCTTTAGATATTTAAAAGTAGTCATCTATGTCTTAGCTGTCTTGACTTTCTTCAAAATCTATGAGATCAGTCACTTCAGGAAATAAATTCAGCTCATTTTAAGGGAGATATCTAAACTCAGTCAGATAAAATTATGCCTATTTCTCTTTATTGACTATAAGAGAATAAAATAGATAGCTTAAATGTAGTTGTCTATATTGTAGATGTTTTTATCAGAGGAGTGGAATTTCAATAAAGGTATCTTACAGTATTTAGYACCATGAGCATGATGCTTAAAAACCTTCCTCAAAAATTCACTTCAAACATCCTGCAAAGAAAAACATGATACAGCTGTCTAAATCATGGGGATATGCCTATTTTAAGAAAAACAATTTTTGAGCCTAAAGAAAGGAGATGTAGGGGATCCTCAGCATACATACGGTACAGGATAAATGTGAAGATTTCAAGTATAATATACATTTTTGTCAAATATTTGTCTTGTTTTAGACTATTTTTTTTCCAAATGAATCTTATATAATCATTATTGAGGCCTTTAATACTATATTGTATGCACTCATTTCTGTATATTGAGATGTGCATTTTCTATACTTACCTAATTCATCTCATTCGCATCAGTAGAATCAGACACACAGAACGTTCCACAAATATGGAAGAGATGCTATATTCTGTAAACAGTAACAGTGATTAACATTAATTCTGTAATTTCTGTTTTATATCTTCAGCAATGTAAACCAAGATCTCCTCTGTAATAGAGAATCTTGAGTCTGGATTGTCAAAAATCATAAGAGAGATTGATCCTAGAAAGAATTTTTTTAGAAAGAACTTTTATTAAATTCAGATTCTTTAGGATACATAAAATAATTTAATAGTTTCAAAAACACTACTCATCCTTTTTTTGTAGAAAGTAAAGAGGGTCAGCCCTTCTAGTCATGTTGTATATGCATGCATGTACACACACACACACACACACACATACACGCACATATGTATACAAATTTAATGTAGAAATATTTTGAATATTATTCATGTTTAGCTAGATATCTTTGCATAACTCACTGCTTATGAAAGAAATTTCCAATGCCCACTGAGAAATGCATCTGAAATTTAAGATATGTTAGGGAAAATTCTTTAAATGACAGTTCTCCATGGAGCAGTTATCTACTTACTTCTTGCTGTTTCACTCTGCTTTCCAGTTCAAAGAAAAACACAACAAGAAAATGGCAAAAATCAGAAGAAAATAGAGGATTTTTTATTGTGCTACCTAATTATTCATTGTGAAGTTATTATATTAATAATTATTTTAAAATGTTTTCAAAACAAGCTTCCTCAGTCTTTGTGTAACTTCAGATCCAGACTCATAGCCTAACTAGCTTTCCAAAATATGTTAACCTCTACACTATTACTGTATTTTAAAAATCACTGTGTAGCTCTTTCTCCATATTGATATATTTCCTCACAGTCTAATTGTCAGAGTGGTTCCACTAAGTGGTAAAATTGTAAGGATTTGCATAATAATGTCACAATTTCTTTTTAAAAGCTATGTAATCTACATATATTTTGATTAGTTCCTATGACCTCTGTCCTTTGAAAAACTCGTGTGTGCAGAATATTTGTCACTAGCAAAGGAGTTATCTTCATTAGAACCTTTTCACTTGAAAAAAAATATCTCACTATGTACTGGAAAGAGAATATTAAAAATTAGTTTTTGGCTGAAAATTATCAGAAAGCTAAAGCCTTTGATATGATTCCTAAGTCACGCTTTCTCCCCCTGCCCCTTACATTCTTTTTCTTTCCTTATAAAATCAAAAAATAATCTTGTCCCAGAATAAATATCACATACTTTGGTTTTCTCCTTTTGTTTCCTGCAAGAATTATTTCTGTGTCTTGAAAGATCTTTTTAAATAAAAGTTCTAGTACCTCTGAAAGAGAGATTAAAGACACTTAGATGGGCAATTCCTTCCATCCAAGGCAAACAGAAAGAAAAACAATGATGTCATAAGCACGTAAATGAACACAGAAGTAATATTATTACAATTATAATATTATCTCTCTTTTGGGACACCTTTGTTTGCCTCTCTAGTGAACATAGATCAAGGTTCTGTGTTTGCCAGGAGTATGRGAAAGTTGGTAGAATTGAATCTTAGCTCTGTTTAATAGAAAACTTCAGTAAATGTCAAGTAATGGTTCCTACTCAACTTTCCAAAAGATAATATTACATACCCTCTTAGTAAAAATTCAGAATTGAGAAAAAAAGTCATAAATAGCATAGATATAGTAGAAGGTAATTTACACAGTAATTTAAAATGACCTTGAAACAAGAAATGATTAAACCATGCAAGAAATCATATTCTTCCTACAAACTTTGGATCTGTATACTCAGCTGTGTATATGTGATTCAGTTTCGTTTGTTCAAATGTTAGATGTCAGCACCTCTGTAATGTAATATTCCATTCCCTCCTATTTTCATTTAGTTTTCCAAGCAGTATTTAAATAACAGTCAGCATCCTGTCCAATGTCCAAATTTAATGCCTCTGTCAACTTCAGATTTGCCAAAATCTATAACAAAATTCTTTCCTGTTGATCCCCTGTGCTTCTCAGTTCAATCATTAGCTSTTCTCAGCACCTCTGTTCTGAGACCCAAGATCTAAGACTAATTAGCGAAACCATCCCTCTATTCTTAAAACTAATAAAATAGCCATACTGATTCAAACCAAAGGCTCATATAGTCCACTACACAGAATCACAGAATCACAGAATCAGTAAGGATGGAAGGGACCTCTGGAGATCATCTAGTTCAACCTCCCCTGCTCAAGCAGGGTCACCTACAGCATGGTAGACAGGGTTGCATCCAGGCGGGCCTTGAAGATCTCCASAGAAGGAGACTCCACAATCTCTCTGGGCAACCTGTGCCAGGGCTCCRTCACTCTCACAGGGAAGAAATTCCCCCTCATGGTCAGGCGGAACTTCCTGTGCTTCAATTTCTGCCCATTGCSTCTTGTCCTGTCACACGGGGCAACTGAGAAGAGTTTGTCCCCATCCCCTTGACACCCTCCCTTCAGGTACTTGTACACATTGATAAGGTCCCCCCTCAGTCTTCTCTTCCCCATGCTGAAGAGGCCCAGCTCTCGCAGACGTTCCTCAKAGGGCAGATGCTCCAGCCCTCTAATCATCTTTGTAGCCCTACGCTGGTCTCTCTGCAGTAGCTCCATGTCTCTCCTGTAGTGGGGAGCCCAGAACTGGACACAGCACTCGAGATGAGGCCTCCACAGGGCTGAGTCGAGGGGCAGTATCACCTCCCTCCACCTGCTGGTAACACTCTTCCTAAGGCACCCCAGGAGACCATTGGCTGTCTTGGCCACAAGGGCACATTGCTGGCTTTTGGTCAACTTGTCATCCACCAGCACTCCCAGGTCCTTCTCTGCAGAGCTGCTCTCCAGCAGTTCAGCTCCCAGCTTGTACTGGTGCCTAGGGTTATTTCTCCCTAGGTGCAGGACTCTGCACTTGCCCTTGTTGAACCTCAGACTATCTCTAATAGCAGATGCACATTCATAGCGAAGATCAAGAATGAAGCATTATTGACAGTTCCAGACTACTATTTTCCCAGTCACCAATTATTTTCAGTGCAGGGGATCTTCAAGTTTTGTCTGTGTAGTATGTCCCCGTGAGTCTCTATTTCAAGTAGACTTTCTCTATGTCCAGTCTTTGATTCTTGTAAACTTCTGACATCTGCAATGTACTTTGGCAAGAAGTTCCACAGGACTATGACCAACTTTATGACAACAAGAAGGGCCAAGTCCTTTTGTTTGCCTCAAACCTAACTCTTGGTAGTTTTATTAAATGATTATTGCTCTTTCATTTGAAGATGTATTTAACAGTCAGTTCCTATGCACCYTCTTCCTGACACTGATTCTGATTCTGTAGATCTCTAGTGTATTCCTCACAGCTGTCTCTTTCCAGACTGGAGAGTCTCAGCCTACCAACCATTTCCTGAACGGAAACCATTCCACACACTGACTCTGTCCTTCTTTTGAGCACCTTCGGTTCTTCTGTTATAATATTTTCTGTTCAGTTCTCTGCTTTTTTCCTAATACACTTTTCCGACATTGCTTTTTTTGACTGTTACTAAGCACTGAGGTTGACTAAAGATTGGTATTATCTACCATAAGGTCTCACACCTGAGAGAGAATGATAAGCTCATAGTTCATCATTTCCCTGTATGCATCCTATTTTTGACTATTTGTCCACTGAATTTCATTATTTTTTTTTTCTTCATAGCTTGCCCTTGTCCTTACTACCTTGAATGCTTTGTGTGAGCAACAAAGTGATCACCCTTTCCTGTATCATCAGCATCTGTCTCAGCATGTATACCTTCTGATCTCTGCTGGCAACCTTTGTACATTGTGGGAACTGACTCTTATATAACCTGCTCTCTGCTCACCAACATTGTTTCTCCTTTCTCATGTCTGTTTAATTTTCTTAAAGGCCTTTGGTGAGAGACTATTATCATCCAGATCACACTTAACCACATGCTTATTGACCTCCTTAAGCTTTGAAAGTTTTGTGAAGCAGGATTTCCCTTTACAGAAATGATGCTGACCTTCCTCAAATGTGTGTCATATTTATCCAGCTGTCCACTAATCCTAACAAGCCTCTAGTTGCTTTGCTTTACACCTCAGGATTTTTTAAACATTGGTGTCACATTTGCCATCCTCCAGCTTTCACATACCAAAGACATTTTAAGTGAGAGCTTCAGCATTAACTTTCAGTTCTGGTAAATTCTTAGTGTTTGTTCAGTTTCTTTGTACAATAACACTTCCACTGTAACTTTGATTGCAGATAAATCCCCTGGTGAGTCACATTCCCCTCAACCTCTCCTCTGCCCAATGAAAAATTATGCATAGTGATCTCAAAGGTTTGTTCTACAATGAACAACAGCTCAGAAAACTCATTTAAATTCTCTGCAATAGTCTTGTTTTCTCTTGGTACCTCCATAGAGTTCAGGAAATTTAATTGCTTATATCAGGACTCAGGCAAAGAGCAGGTCATGGCTATTCAGACAAATTTCCTGACTTTCCACTTTATATTTTGTAATAATAATAAAAAAAAGAAAGTACTTTCTACATTTTGTATAATGGAAAGTCAGGAGGAGTCTCAGGAAAAGTTAGTCTAGTCTCTACTGCCTAGAATTAGAAATATTTAATTCCTAAAAGGATTCTTCATGAGAAGCAGGCAGTAACGCTTTCATACTGAAAATAAAGAAAGATGTAAATGAGAAAAAAACATTTCTGCCATTTCTGTCATGCCCAGTGGCTCATGCAGACTTCAAATTTAACTGTATAATCCTTCCCTCTCTTCTTGCAAGCTTATAGCATGCCTCTGGTCACTTTGACCTGAGTAACAGAAGTAGTTTAACAGTAGTACAGTATTAAATCCGGGCTACTTGACATGCTGAGTTATTTCCCTGGATKACTGTAGGCTAAAGGAAATCTAATTGAACATTTATGACTTTGGTAAATTAATCTCTAATCAGTTAGTCTGAAATTATTACACCAGAATCACAAGTCCTCTAAACAGAAATAGAAGTATAAGTTACAATAGTGCTGCAGCTATCTCTGGCAAAGACTAGGAATGCTACTTTGTTCTTACAGAATGCCTGAAATGCTCATTTACATTTCTTTTTGTTCTATATTGCTACTTATTGTCTTATTGTTGTGGTTATTATTATTGCAGTTTAACTTTGCACTTCACCACTTACTAAAAAGTAATCCCAGCAAATAGCCTGAGGAATTCTATCTTAGCAAGTTTTCTTTACAACGGACATTGTAATAAAATACTATATTTTGTGGAGAAGCATGCTAAATTTCATGTATCAGCAATACTCTCCATTCTTTAATTTATGCCAAGTATTTCCTGTTATCAGGAGCAATGTTTCTCCTTGTTCTTTTTTTGGAAAAAATGAGGGAAAAACAAAACAAAACAAAACAAAAAAATGCCCTGAGTGAGCATAACATTGCTTTCCTATCATTTTTCCTCCAATCTCCACATACATGTAACACTGGACCAAACATTATCCTCACAAACAACTTTCGTAGTTAGGACAGCAGTCTTTATGCAAAGACATTAGATGACTCATAGATGATATATTTTGTTTTTCAAAAATATTTTTAAATATTAAAAATGAGAGTTAAAGACAGTGCAGTGGACTTAGAGACTGACTGATAATGTTAAAAACATTTAATTTTTTTTAAATGTTTGCTGTATTTATTCATTGCTTTAGCTTCCTTTTGCTAAGGGCACGCTTACTTAAAAAAACCCAGTCAAATAAAGGAAGTACTATAATTTAAGTGCCTTTTGAGGACACATCTTTCCCCTTTGTGGCATGGACTTTTCTCTCCTCTATACATTTCTGATGTTATCAAATTTTAATACAATTATAGATATAAATGAATTGCTTTAGGTTATATTTATTACCAGTTTTAGTGCATGTAAATGATTTTTTTTTTCCGAAATCGGTTATTGAGACTTTAGATTAATTTGAAACTCACTCTTCACAGAATCAATAGTTAGTGACTTTCTCAATCTCTCATATAGAGTATATTCTTTCCACCACTACTTTGGAGGTAATATATGCCACTAATATCAATAACTAGGTTCTGAAGATAAGATAGAGCATTTCCTCCTACAAGAGTCTGGAAAAATGCACACAAATCCCTTTGATATTTCTCAGTACACAACACTCCTGATACAAACACATCTTTATCTATCTTGTTGTTGTTTCAAGTCTTCAGTCAATGCTTACAAGTATTTAAAATTATTTCTCAGAATRACTGAATTGCATTAAAGTAATTCCTGTTTACTGAAACAAAAATGTGATATCAGATGCTTGAGAACTAAGATGTAACAGTGAACAAAATCCTCTTTCATTTCTTCAGCTTTGCTATGAAGAAGGTAACAGCTGGGGTTCCCATATAAGATAACAGCTGCATTTATGACTAGAAAATTTGTCATCAATTCTTTATTGCAATTTAACTTTCAGGAAAATTATTTTACAAAAAGTCCAGCATTTATAAAATCATGTTGTTCTGTGCCTAATCCTATGCTACAAAAAAGCCAAAATAAACCAAACAAAAAGAAAGAAAATATCTTTAGACTATTGCAAAGAAATTAGAACTCATCTTCTCAATAAATCAATCTTTGAAATTGTCACCACCATTTGATATTTGATTTCTCAGTAACTTAAAAATTTGATTTTCTTATTCTCCATTTAATATTCAGAAATAACAGCTATCTGCTGAAACACATGTTCAGATAGCTTCAACAGGGATAAGCATTCATCTTTTAGGAACATACTATACCACATTTTTATATATTTAAAGATAGGGAAAGGAAATATCTCCTGTAATTCTGAAAATCTTTCAGCAGATAAGGAAAATGATTTGAAACATCTTGTTTCACAGTCTTCAAGGTACAATGATGAATTATCGATAAT
Organism: Rhea americana; assembly: GCF_003343005.1. Classification (NCBI taxonomy): domain Eukaryota; kingdom Metazoa; phylum Chordata; class Aves; order Rheiformes; family Rheidae; genus Rhea; species Rhea americana. The sequence goes on from NW_028186138.1 coordinate 123,933, forward strand.
GTATTTTGCTGTATCATACAGTCAATAAGTTGGGCAATTAGCTGGAAGTCACTTTCATTTTACACTCACTAGTAATCACAGTGGTGTCTCCTAAAGTTAACACCAGCATCACCATCTGTATCATTATTAAAATTCATATCAATTGTTTTCAGGTCTCCTTACTTTCTCAAGTATTTCTAATACAATTTTAATTTCTATTTTGACGATAATCAGAGAGCTAGCTGATTGTTCTCCTATGACTTTGTAGTAACATTCAACTTTTGGAAACATTTTGGAATTTCTATGGTTTGAGATATTAGTGCTTGTAGTGAGAACACCTGTGGAAGATGTGGCGAGGAGTCAGTGACTGGCAGAGCACGTGGTGGCAGGCCCAGCGGGTAAACTGCACACTGACCAGATTCCCATCAGGGCCAGGCATGCATATTGCATTTCTCAACAGCATCTAGCTGCTTCCCAGGCAGTAGCTGCTCCAGGTTAGCACAGCTGAGATAAGGGAATAGTTCCAGCAGATTTAAGGGCTCTTATGAACAACGAGTCGAGTCCTGCCTGGGCATCTGACCTGTGCGTCCAACTCATGCCTCCAGCAGCCTCCCGTTGGCGACCTCTCCTCAYGGTTCCCAGGGCTCCCCGTGCAGCTTGTAGTGAAAGTCCTTTATTAAACCTACCCAGTTTAACTGCTTATGAACCTTGAGTGTCTCTCTCTGACGATATTTGACCCTTTCTTGCCCGCGTTGTGGTCACAGTGCCATAGAGAAAAATAAGCCTATTTTCAATTGACACTTAATTGTCTCTTCAGTCACACATGAAGCTTTAGTGTTACCAGGCGGTTTCACTTCAGCTATGAGTGAATTTTGGAAAGCAGTATTATTAAATTTGCTGTTATAATCAAATGATCTGTGTGAATGATTATGGRTAAAGCACATTTGTTCTTTCCTCTGCAGTCTGGTTTGGTGTGTGTTTTCACATTTGTTATCTATAAACCATTCTAAAGCTTCTTATTCCTAGACCCTRTATTAAAATGATTTTTGTTTTGTTTCACCCCAGTTGCATGCTGTCTTAAAGCTGACAATCTATCATGAGTAACTGAGAAACTTTTGCCTCATAAACCACAGCATATTTGGACATCCATTGCTATCTTTATTCATCCATATAAAAACATTTATCTGTTCTGTCGTGGGAGTGCAAAACCACTTCTTTACTCAGTGTTTCTTGCTTTGTCAGAGTCATTTTCAGACTAAAGATGTAACCAACTATGAACTATGCATTCCCATAAACATTAATTAAATTTGATTTTAGATAGCTATCACTATGTCTGTTCTGCATATTATATTTATGCTTTGACGTCTGGGCCCCAGAGAGTCCATCTTGTAATACAAAATACTGTTTAGGCATCAGAAATTTGACTACATRCATCTATCCATGCCACAGTTCCTGCAGGTAGACTAATTTGTTCTTAAGATACTTTCCAAATTTGCCTTTTTGCATTGCAGGGGTTGCTGAAGTACAAAATTTATAAAAACAAGTAGAATCCTTTTGGTTTAAAGCTACCATAAAAATATTAGTGTTGTCTGACACTACATTAAGTTCAGTACACTAGTCAACCTGGGGAAATAAAACAGCCTTAAGCTAAGATGAATGTGAGAGCTGATCATTCAGAAGCTCCCCCAGGGAATAAGTGCTCTTAATTCTTTGTTTAGTGATTTCCAGCTCTTTCTGTCACTGACCAAATCTCTCAGCATTCAAGCAGAACTCTCAGTACTGGATCTTAGACAATTTTTGATAAAGTCTCAATAATGCCCTCCATTCTCCTCTGAAATTTGCACTCAGTTCTCCTCTAAACTTTAAAGGCCCATTTTCACTGGCCAACAATCCTTCTACAGCTCCTCAAAACACTACAAAAACAAAACACAGTAAAGTTCCTAGGGACCACAGTCAGAGTGTTAAGCATGAATAAAAGTTTTCAGAGATCTCTAATAAGGCTTCTAGGGAGAAATTCCAAACACCACTGACTGCTTTGTTTCAAAACTCCAGACTGTAAACAGTACTCAGAGGTCCTTTGAAATACAACTAATTAATGCCTACTTATGACAATCATTTATTCCACATACTCCAAAAAGTATGTTTAGTAGAACTTTCTTTTTACATTTGACATTCACTTATCCAGATTGTGAACACAAACACTTTGATTTTCTTCCTGACCTTACAGAMAAAGTCTCAGGTATTCATAATTTTTTATTTCATCTGTGGAATTCAATCAAGATAATCTGAAAGGAAAAAAATGTTCTCTCTCTTTTTAGACTAGTGGTTAGTTTATATGGCTGTGATTTAACATGTATTTTTCTCAATAAGAAAGCCAGCTTACACTTTTTGTGTGTTTCCCTTCAAAATGGGGAAGCCTAATTGTTCATTTGTACTTCTTCACCACCTTTTTCTCCATGTTGACAAAACTGTTTGTTGAATTCCATAGTGAATCGTATTCATGAATTTATTCAGGTTAATTATAAGCCTTTTTTGTATAGAAGAGGATCACATAAGAAATTTTACCACTGAGAAAACTGTCAGTAGAGCCAATGCTTAGGTATCTTCAGCTGGATTTTATCTCTTAAAACAAATCTCTGTATACCTTCAGTTTCAGCCATTGATTCTATCTTTCCTGTAATTATGTGTTACATAAATGAAATATGTGATGTTCCTCAAAATAAATGGAAGGAGAAGGAAGATGGCTACCTTTAGAGGCAAGTAGCCCTAGTTCATCTCAAGATACTTTTAATTCTCTATTTGGGAAATGCTGAACTGCATCATAAATATATCATATATGATCTATATTTAGCCTCAAATAATGTGCATTGTATCAAAAATGGTACTATGAAAGAAGATGATTAATTTTTAAGCTTTAGTCTAGTAAGTATAATTGAATTTAAAACATTTCCTTTATACTCAGATAAGACCAACTAATTGCTTTTGTTAGATTTTTTATGCCTTAATGATATGTACAAATACGTACAGAGGAATCAAGCAGATGTTATTAGCCAATAAAAAAAAATCACACTTTCATTTTTCATATTTTTTCTTTACTAAATAGAAATGAATTTTCATCTCCAAACACTTTAAGACCTAATTCTTCTTCAGAGGGTTCATAGTGAAGAGGATCAAAGGCATAGAATGACTCCTGTAAAAAGAAATATCAAGTTAGTTAGTATTCCTGATAGGAATTTGAGAAGAGGGATAATTTAAATGGAGATGTGAGAAAAAAAAAATCATAGTATGGCAGGGAAAGTATGACAGATATGAAAGAAGTCTAAAATTACGAGTGATGTGAATAAGATGGTTTGAAACTGATTGCTCACTCTTTCCATACAAGAACTAGGAGGCGTCAGATGAAGTTAGTAGAAAACAGACTCAAAACAACCAAAAATAAATGGTTCATATCAAGAAACTATGGAACTCCTCACCTGAAGATGTACGGGATGCTGAAAGTCCCCATAAGTAAGGAAAGTGAACAAATTCACAGAAGACAAATCTCCTGAAGATTACTAGTATATGAAATATACTGGCCATCTGTATGCCATCTGATGTAGGCCACTGCTAGAGACAGGATACTATCAAACTATATCTTTGGTGTAAGTGATTTTGGTCATTTTTATGTTCTTAGAATTTCTGTGCTGCAGCTGTGTGAAAGCACAATCAAGCTCCTACCTGTTAACATTTAGAGTTTCTTTTAAATCAGATCACACAGGGTTTTTGTTGCCTGAGCATCATAGCAACTCCTCCTTAACTGCAATTTTGGATTATTCTTTAAAAGATTTGTTCTTATTTGGGATAAAATTTCAAGTTTTTGAACTATTTTGAACCATAATACAGTGACTCATCTCAGGTCTAACCATGGAAACTATTCTTCCTTCTCCTGTACTAGGTCCATAACCATTGCTGTAGGTCTTATTTGTTTTCCAACTTCAAATACCGGCTACAGAAATTTAGTCCCCTCTTTTTATACCATCTTGAGCTGTTTGGAGTGACTCTCAGAGCTTAACATTGTCAGCAAAACATAGTAATTTGCAAAATTTTTGAATATTCTAATCAATGTATACCATGAATCTCACTTTTACATCCTGACATCTCAGTACTTGTCCTCAGATATGGACAAAAACTGTATGTATTCACACACTTTAGAGAAAGATTRCCTGTGAAGTGATGCTCCTGCCTTTCATGCCTGCAAARGAATTAGACAGACTCTACCCCTTGCCTCCAAAGGAATTAGACAGACTCTACCCCTTTAAACATTCACTTCCTTCCAAAAGAAGTTTAAAGGAGCAATAACAATAGTTATGGGATTGTCGGTATGATTTTTTTAATGTCGGATAATGATTTCTCCAGGGATACTATGAAAGCTTTTGCTTTAGCAGGCTGCTCTAATATAAAAAGCCTACATCCCGCCTGTGTATTATTATAATGTAGTGGTTATTAAAGCTGCTTTAGTGTTTTGGGTCCMGGATGGATTTTGTGACCTGAGGTTATTAGTTTTTCCCTCATTTATAATAATSATGCAGTGTAATTTTAAATGGAAACAGCAAACAATCAATATTTACAACAAGCAGCAACTACATGAAAAAAGATACTGCATCACCTAAGGCATGGTCGTAATCCATGCTTTTCATCATTTGTACAATACTTGTACACAAGAGTTTAAATCATGTTGTACTTTAAATCTTGTAATCTTGAGGGTCACATAGGAAAAGGCTTGTCAGATTATAGGATTAGTATTTTACTATTCATCACCTGGATGGCTTAGACCACTAGAATATTAATATGCATTCTACTAGGCCAGATTTGGTAGACATTCATATTGTGACAAACATGAGAAGAGGAATCAGAGCTGACAATAATGAACGCCATAGCAAGCAGCTGCAGCTGCTGAGTAACAAGCAGCCAAATATAATGAATTAATGTTCCATATGCCACAGAACTCTTTCAAGAAGACTTGGGAGCTTAGTATCATCCTATTGAACCCAGATACAAAGAAGTCAAACTTTGATGTTGAAATGTCTTAATTGCTCCCGCTGGGAATAGACAGAACTGGGCAAATCCTGGTGAACAGGTTTACTACAGGCTGTTCRAAAAAGAAGCAGCATGATCAGAGGTTTTGCATTATGCTAGATGATTGTGGATTCTGACTGATTCCAATTCAGGAGTATGTTTGCTGTGAGATAAACCGTTTATCTGAGCATTAAGAGTTATGTGAAAGGCACAAAAGAGAGACAGACCTGCAACCAGGGCATTTGTAATGCCTATAATATTGTTTTAATAAATTGTACCATATGATCCACTTCAAATATGTTTAATATTGCAGAGTGAGCCATAGCTCAGCTGCCTGGTCAGAAAGAAAAATCTGAATTTGCCTGAGAGGCCTAGAAGTTTGCATTATATTCAGGAAATAGACAGCAATTTATCACCATAAATTAATTCCAGACTTGCTAGCAGGCCCTAGGGAGAGCTGAAAACAACATTGCCTTTAATAACTACCAGAAAGAAGGCGGCATTCCTCTTAAGGAAATTGTAACTGGGCTCACGAGTTTCAGCRAGCCAGTTTTGAGGAGTGTATCTATTTTAAGTGGACTATAATCTCCAAATATGTTTGATTCTATCATACCAAATTTTCTTAGAAGCTAATAGTAAACTACAGTAAACTGCTCCCTGTTTTCATTCATATGTCTACAATAGCAAATGAATCAGAGCAGGGCATGTGTCTGAGCATGCTTTTATACTGTCAAGCTGTTAGCCCAGTTTCTGTTCTGCTTCAGACTGGGCCAGCTGATTCTTTTGTGGGTATGGCTCAGGAGACGGCATGTGCCAAGGACCATCTCTAGTCATCTACGTGGATGCAGCCTCCCTGTTCTGCAGTGTAAGACTATTCAGCTGTGTGGACACAAGTCACATCATGCCATTCAGCCTCAAGGCAAGAGAATGGCCCTTTAATCTTTTATTTTATTAAARTAGACATAGTCCATGTGAACAAAGTCCATTTTAACTGCATAAATTTCCACCATCAAGAGGAAAGCACAGGCTAGGTAGCCTGTTCATGTCAAGTATCATTTCTAAGAGCATTTTAATTCTTTCTATCTTGAACTAACTGGCAATGTTGTAGTGAAGTAAAAGGATGGACTCTTCCACACACCGTCATCTCAGTGTTCTGGGGCTCTCTTATTTTGCACTCTATCAGTATTACCTATCTAATTCTCTATCTCCTTCTCTGCACAGTTGGAAGATTAATTACTTACTACAGGCWTCATACTTTTCAAGAACCTGCCACTGCATATAATGCCTGACTATTCACTGTAATAGTTAAGAGAATTTCTAGCACAATCATCTAAAGGTTTTTCAACTCTGTCTCTGCATGTTCTTCCCACTGTGGTTCATATTGAACAAAAATGCTTGTTTCTGCCAAATAAAGCCCTGATATACCTGTGCCATTGGCTGTTGATCATGAGCAGCTGCAGATGCATGCCATTGTTGCGGTTGCTGCACAGAAGGAAATTAAAATAATAAATTGTTCTTACAGTACTGAGCTATAAATGGTGACCAGGACCATGGTGTGCCAAAATACCAGGCCTGGGACAGTGGCTAGTCTCAAGCACAGACGATGGTATTCCCCAAGAGATCTGCGCAAAATATCAGTGTAATTTTACAAGCCTGTCATTCCCCGATGCCCAGCCTGAGCAAGCAATGGCCATGCAATGAGATACAGGACAACGTATTTATAGTTCCACCACCAGAAAGTTAGTTCTAGTGTGTTCTTATTAACTTGCTGATGTTCATTTGAAATGTGATTGCCTACCCATGTGTGAACTGGTTCACAGTGATATTAACAGGCAATCCAAAAATGAGCAAATCCAA